>NW_027650064.1:0-184187 GCF_965287045.1 Carcharhinus amblyrhynchos | reverse complement strand
GTCAGTGCCTTTAACCAGCACCAATGGAATTATTAAATTAAAAAAAGATTGCCTGAGGGACAGCTTCAGTAACGCTGAATTTACAAGACAAACAGGCCATTCTGCCCACTCAATCCATGCTGGTGTTCAGGCTCCACATGCTACTCCTCCCATCCCATCTGTGTGTCTAAAGGTGACACCTGTGACAGTGCAGCACCCCCTCAGTACTGTGGCACCATCTTAGTGATCAGAGTCATCGAGTGCGTCACTCACCCACAATAGAATCCCTACAATGCAGGAGGCCATTCGGCCCATCAAGTCTGCACTGACTCTATGATAGAGTATCTTATCCAGTTCCTCTCACCCATCCTAAACTACTCCTCCTCAATCCACCTAACCTACACATCTTTGGACACTAAGGGTCAATTTAGCATGGCCAATCCACCTAACCCACACATCTTTGGACTGTGGGAGGAAACCAGAGCACCCGGAGGAAACCCACACAGACACGGGGAGAAAGTGCAGACTCCCGAGGCCGGAATCGAACCCGGGTCTCTGGCCCTGTGAGGCAGCAGTGCTAACCACTGCGTCATCACATCATGACAGGAATCGCAACGCTGTAAACCAAGGTTCCCTGCGCCCACTGGACTTCCCCAATTCCCGATCACCATCCGAGTTGACATGGTCACAGCTGAACTGTGATGGCCTTCCCTCTTTCCGGCCACAGTTCACAATCCTCTAGCTAGTCACGGTCTCTTCCCCCCCAGGGACATGGGGTCAGACTACCAGCATGATACGTACCGTGCCTCGGTGAACACGAGCGGCTCCGTCTCGGATATTCCTTCTCCCACTCATCCCGTTCTTTATCCCTGCGCTCTCTCTCCCTGTGTGGCAAAACAGAAAGCAGAAAAGGCAGCACTTTCGTATCAGTCACTCTGCCAAACATCCGGACAAACGCGCGGTTCCAAACTCCCGACACGGCTGTCCGAGCTCAAGCCAAGCATCCAAGGAAGCAAGAGTGAAAAGTTCTCTCTCCCCATCCTGCGCCTCGCCTGAATTTTCTGGCTCACAGCTTAGCTTCAGTCAAGCACAGAAGCATTCTCGGTGCCCCAATGATGGACCGTTATTGACAGAATCCCTACAGTGCAGAAGGAGGCCATTCTGCCCATCAAGCATTGACAACAATCCTACCCAGGCTATCCCCGTGACCCCATGTATTGACCCTGCTAAGGCCCTTGACATCCCCCTAATGCTAAGGGGCAATTTAGTATGGCCAATCCACCTAACCTACACATCCTTAGACACTAAGGGACGATTTAACACGGCCAATCTACCTAACCCACACATCTTTGGAGTACGGGAGGAAGCAGACCATCTGGAGGAAACCCATGCAAACACGGGAAGACTATTCCAACTCCACACAGGCAGTGACCCAAGGCCAGGATCAAACCCAGATCCCTGGTGCTGTGAGGCAACAGTGCTAACCCACTGTGCCACCGGATAACGACCAAACTACCTCAACGATGAACGCCCCCCCCACTCACTGAGACAGGTTAAGCTCAGGAGACCCCTTGGGGGTGGTGGGGTCAGTTCAACAAGCAGTAGCAGAAATCTACTCCTTGACAGGCCTGCCCTCTGTTGGAGAGCTGGAAAACGTGCGCCTGAACTCTCCAGTAAATCAGGTTGGATGAGGATACCTTCTATTCGATACTGAACTCTTCAGATCACAATAAATAGGGGCAGGAAGAGGCCAGTGTTCAGCAGAGTTCCTGTCTGCAAAACCGCTATTCCCTCCCCTACTTTCCCCCACGCCCTGCTGTAAACCCTTATCAATCAAAATTCTAAATCAGCCCCGAGTATATTTAACCCAGTCTCTGCTACAAACATTGAACAACCGTCAATAGGTGATTTCTCCATCTTAACTGGGTTTAAAAAAAGGGTAACATAGCTCACACAGAGTCAGAAGGGATTTGGGGTTAAACTGGGAATATTAGTTAGGAGTGGCACAGTGGGTCAGCACTGCAGCCTCACAGCGCCAGGGACCGTGGTTCGATTCCCGGCTTGAGTCACAGTCTTTTGGAGTTTGCATGTTCTCCCCGTGTCTGCGTGGGTTTCCTCCGGGTGCTCCGGTTTCCTCCCACAGTCTGAAAGACGCGCTGGTTAGGGTGGATTGGCCATGCTAAATTCTCCCTCAGTGTACCCTAATTGGATATTGGAGTGTGGCGACTAGGGGATTTTCACAGTAACTTCATTGCAGTGTCAACGTAAGCCTCGTCAAGCACTAACAAATAAAATAAAAACTAGAAGTCGGTCATTCGGCCCTTTGACCCTGCTCCGCCATTCAGTACCTGCCATTAGGCTCACGGGGGCTATAGAACCATAGAATCCCTATAGTGCAGGAGGATATTTGGCCCATCAAGTCTGCACCGACTAGAACCCCAACCAGGCCCTATTCACCCAGCTAACAGTTCCCTGTTTTCTCTCTACTGCCTTTTTTGAGTAGTGGGCTGACATTAGCTACCCGCCGGCCTGTAGGAACCAGCCCCAGATCTAGAGACGAGGGGTTCGTCATATGAAGAGAGATTGAACAATTTGGGTCCATACTCTCTGAATTGAGAAAAATGAGGGGAGATCAAATTGAGGTCTACAAGGTGATAAAAGGTCTGGATAAAGTAGACGTGGAGCGGATGCTTCCTCCTGTGGAGTGCTCCAAGACGAGAGGTCACAGTCTGAGGATAAGGGGCAGCAAATTTAAAACAGAGTTGAGAAGAAATTACTCCTCCCAAAGGGCTGTGAATCTGTGGAATTCACTACCCCAAAGTGCAGTGAATGCTGGGACAGTGAGTAAATTTGAGGAGTTAGACAGATTTTTAATTGGTAATGGGTTGAAGGGCTATGGGAGAAGGCAGGAATGAGGAACATATCAGTCAGGGCGGACTCGATGGGCTGAATGGCCTAATACTGCTCCTATATCTTATGAATTTATGCTGCTCAGGGATGAAACTGCACACACGGACAGACGGAGCGAATGGAAAAGTTATTACTTCAGTCGGATTTTCCGAGCCATGGCCCGCAGTTCATCCTCGCGCTCCTGAAAAAAAACACAAACACGGTTCAGCAGAAGCCAAATCTTACAAAAGTTACAGCACAGGAGGAGGCCATTCAGCCCATTTCATCCATGCCAGCCCAAGGGCACCTAACTGCCCTTTCTAATCCCACCTTCAGTCGGAGAGACTTGGATTGGAAGGCACAGCCCCAGAATAAAGGGACGATTCTTTAGAGATGAGGAGGAATTTCTTCAGCCAGAGGGTGGTGAATCTGTAGAATTCATTGCCTCAGAGGAGGCCAGGTCATTGAGTGTGTTTAAGACAGAGATAGATAGGTTCTGGATTGATTAGGGTTAAGGGGAAAGGGCTGGAGAATGAGTTTGAAAAATATATTGCCATGATCAAAGGCAGAGCAGACTCAATGGGCCAAATGGTCCAATTCAGTTCCTAAATCTTATGACCTTTCTGCACCCAGTCCATAGCCCTGTAGCTTGCAGCACCCAAGGTGCTGTAAACTACAAAGAGTTTAGGATCTCCACCTCCACCACCATCCCGAGCAGTTAATTCCAGACACATAACACCCTCTGTGTAAAAAAGTTCTTCCTCATTTCCCCTCTACCCCGACTGCCACTTAACTCAAATCTATGTTTATCCTGTTATTTATTAGTGTCACGAGTAGGCTTAACACTGAAGTTACTGTGAAAATTCCGTGGTCGCCACACTCCGGCGCCTGTTCGGGTTACATTGACGGAGAATGTCTTTCGGACAGCAACCCACGCAGACACGGGGAGAACGTGTAGACTCCGCACAGACAGTGACCCAAACTGGGACTCGAACCCAGGTAACCTGGCGCTGTGAGACAGCAGTGCCACCCTGGTTCTAGAATTTCCGCCAAGGGAAACAATTTTATCCTGTCCACTCTATCTCTTCCCCTCATCACTTGGTACACCTCTGTCAAGTCTCTTTTGTTCCAAGGAAAATATCTGCAGCCTATCCAATCTCTCCGCACCGCCACACTTTCCCAGCCCTGGCAACAAATCATGTGGTGTTGAAAAGATCTGTCAGTCAGTCTGGCAGCCTCCGGGGAACGAGCTGGTGATAAGCCTAACACGTGGAGTTCAATCGAAGTGAGTCTCTGTCTTTCCTGAACAAATCACTTGACACTTTCCTCAGTGTTACAAGGATTGTGCCCACCGAGCCCAGCACAAATCTGCCAGTTCCACCTTGTGCCTTCTTCTTTCTTTGTCTTCTGGCTCCCCTCAACTTCCCCGCCCCTTCTCACCCACCCTCCTCTTGTGATCTACCAGCCCCCTCATCTCTGCTGCCACACACAATATCGCCCTCAGTCTCCCCACTCATTCCCAACACTCCAGCCGACCCTACTACCTATTTAATTTTTTCTTAAATGCTGATGTGCATTCTGGGCGTTGCTGGCTGGGCCAACATTTGTACCCTCGTTCCTGATCGTCTCAGTCAGGACTGAGAGGATTACTGGACTATTTAAGAGCACGGCGATTAGCAGTACTGCCTCACAATGCAAGGGACTCAGGTTCAATTCCAAGCTTGGATTGTTTGGAGTTTGCACATTCTCCCTATGTCTGTGTGGGTTTCCTCTGGGTGCTCCAGTTTCCTACAGTCTGAAAGACGTGAGGGTTAGGTGGGTTGGCCATGCTAAATTGCCCCTTAGTGTTAGGGGGATTAGCAGGGTAAACATGTGGGGTTACAGGGATAGAGTAGGATTAATGTTGGTGCATGTTTGATGGGCCAAATGGCCTCCTTTTGCACTGTGGGGATTCTATAGTTCTACAAAATGGCCCAGCAGAACAGGTCCAACATAGCACTAAAGTCCAACATTCTCTTTGCTAGCTTCCTGTGCTTGCTGATCTTTTAGAATTCATCGCGAAGGATACTTTTCCCAGGGTGGAAGTGTCAACTACAAGGGGGCACGGGTTCAAGGTAAGAGGGGACAAGTTTAAGGGAGATGTGCGGGGTAAGTTTTTGAGAGTGGGTGCCTGGAACCCACTGCCAGAGGCATCTGAATGGGCACATGAGTCGGGAGAAAATAGAGGGATATGGACTGAGTAAGGATAGAAGGTTTTTTTCTTTAACTTCAGATTAGGGCATCATGATTAGCACAGACTTGGAGGGCTGAGGGGCCTGTTCCTGTGCTGTACTTTTCTTTGATCTTCGATACCCTGGGCTCTCTGCCCCGCAGCATTCTGCAGTCTCTCTACCGGTTCAAGATAAGGTAAGTGGGAATGAATGGAAACAGGAATTTAAATATGAGATTCCCCCATGGGGCACAGCTGCACAGCGACACGGAGGGGACCCTGATCTAGACTAAGCACTATCCACATGGGACGAAATGAAAAGACACAACCCTTTAAATGCAAGTCAATCAATTAACGAAAATGGCCAATGGAATGTTTGCATCCTTCAGTCTTTAAAGAGCCTTCATCTGACTCATCTGCATTCAGTTCTGGGCACTGCACCTCAGGTAAAGAGGCAATGCTTACAGAAGGAACTCCATCACACATTAATAGGAATTAGAGTCAGGATAGACCATTCGGCCCTTCAAGCCCTGCTCCACCACTCATTTTGATCATGGCTGATCATCAAATTCAATATCCTCCTTCCCCTTCATGTCCCTTCAACCCCAAATCTCAGCTGGTCTATGGGGAGAGAATAGATGTGGAGATGCCGGTGTCGGACTGGAATGGGCACAGTAAGAAGTCACACAACACCAGGTTAAAGTCCAACAGGATTATTTTTTGGAATCACGAGCTTTCGGAGCTCTTCCACTCTGACGAAGGGTCAGCAAGATTCGAAACGTTGGCTCTATTCTCTCCGTTAAAAAAAAAACTCACAACACCAGGTTAAAGTCCAACAGGTTTATTTGGAATCATGAGCTTTCACAGCGCTGCTCCTTCAACAGGTGAGTGGAAAGGTAGCTTCTCAAACATGGCATATATAGACAGACACAATTGCAAGATAATTAGATTCTTCACATCCCAATCTGTCATTATCTTGCAATTGAGTCCCTGTCAGTATATGCCATGTTTGTGAAAACTACCTCCACTCACCTGATGAAGGAGCAGCGCTACGAAAGCTCGTGATTCCAAATAAACCTGCTGGACTCTAACCTGGTGTTGTAAGACTTCTTACTGAGAGAGAATAGAGCCAATGTTTTGAATCTGGTTGACTTTTCTTCAGAATGGGAGAGCTTTTAAAATTTCCAAGATTGTAACTGATAATTTTTTTCTCTGGATTAGCTAAGGGTTTCATGGAACTAAGGCAGGTTAATTGGAATCGAACTACACCAAATAGAGGGATGCAATAGGCTAAAGGGGCTGAATGGCCTCTTATTCCAGTGCTTCTCTCAACAACATCATTACTGCACATATCCTGAGCCTTGGTGATGCCTTACCTGTCGCTCCTGTTCTTGTTGGAGCTGCTTCTCCTGCGCAGCTTTCTTATCAGCTTTAACTGGGTGACAAAAATAAAAAAGAAATTTTACTTTTCCTCTCACATTTGTCTGAAGCAGACCCGAGTATTCCCGCTATCAGGAGGGCAACTTGTATCTGTGGGCTGGACAGCATTTACATAGCAGCCTTTGTGGCCACTGCATGTCACAACGTGCTTAACAGCCAGTGAAGTATAATCTCATGCACAGCAAGATCCACAAGCAGCAATGTGATTCTGGTGAGATAATGCGTTGTTGCTGGAAGGATAAACATAATCCAGCACAAGTGAAACTCTGATCTTCTTCGAAATAGTGGCCACGGGATCATTAATATCCATTTGTGCAAGCAGCTGGACCTTGCTTTAACACGTAACAGATGACATGTTTGACATGTGCTGCTGCACTGCCGTTTCAGTGTAGATTTTAATATTAAAGCACCATGTGAGTTTATATTAACAATAAAGATGCAGAGCTCTGTATCTAACCTTGATAGAGCAGTGCAGAGGGCGCTTTACTCTGTATCTAACCTCGTGCTGTACCTGTCCTGGGAGTGTTTGATGGGAACAGTGTAGAGGGAGCTTTACTCTGTATCTAACCCCGTGCTGTACCTGTCCTGGGAGTGTTTGATGGGAACAGTGTAGAGGGAGCTTTACTCTGTATCTAACCTCGTGCTGTACCTGTCCTGGGAGTGTTTGATGGGAACAGTGTAGAGGGAGCTTTACTCTGTATCTAACCCCATGCTGTAACTGTCCTGGGAGTGTTTGATGGGGTCAGTGTAGAGAGAGCTTTACTCTGTATTTAACCCCGTGCTGTACCTATCCTGGGAGTGTTTGATGGGGTCAGTGTAGAGGGAGCTTTACTCTGTAACTAACCCCGTGCTGTACCTGTCCTGGGAGTGTCTGATGGGGACAGTGTAGAGGGAGCTTTACTCTGATTTGATAAGGTGCCGCATAAAAGGTTGCTACAGAAGGTTAGGGTGCACAGAGTTGGGGGTAAGGTGTTAGCGTGGATAGAGGATTGGCTGTCTAATAGGAAGCAGAGAGTTGGAATCAATGGGTGCTATTCTGGTTGGCGGTTGGTGACTAGTGGAGTGCCGCAGGGATTGGTGCTGGGGCCTCAACTGTTTACCATTTATATAGATGATCTAGAGGAGGGGGCTGAGTGTAGGGTGACGAAATTTGCTGATGACACGAAGAAAAGTGATAAAGCAAATTGCGTGGAGGGTGTGGAAAGTCTGCAGAGAGATCTGGATAGGCTGAGCGAGTGGGCGAGGACCTAGCAGATGGAGTATAATGTTAGCAAGTGTGAGGTTATCCACTTTGGCAGAAATAATAGTAGGAGGGATTATTATTTAAAAGGCGAAAAGCTGCAGCATGCTACGGTGCACAGGGACCTGGGGGTCCTTGTGCACGAGTCACAAAAACCCAGTCTGCAGATGCAGCAGGTGATCAAGAAGGCGAATGGAATGTTAGCCTTTATAGTGAGGGGGATAGAATATAAAAGTAGGGAGGTCTTGCTACAACTGTACAGGGTACTGGTGAGGCCGCAGCTGGAGTACTGTGTGCAGTTTTGGTCGCCGCACTTGCGAAAGGATATATTGGCCTTGGAGGGAGTGCAGAGGAGGTTCACTAGGCTGATACTGGAGATGAGGGGGTTGGACTATGAAGAGAGACTAAATAGACTAGGTCTGTACTCGTTGGAGTTTAGAAGGATGAGGGGGCGGATCTTATAGAGACGTACAAGATAATGAAGGGGATGGATAGGGTAGAGGTAGAGAGATTCTTACTGCTTAGAAAGGATAGCAGGACTAGAGGGCACAGCCTCAAGATAAGGAGGGGGGGGCAGCAGTTTAGATCAGACTTGAGGAGGAACTTCTTCACTCAAAGGGTGGTGAATCTCTGGAATTCTCTGCCCGTCGATGTGGTGGAGGCTACCTCGCTAAATATATTTAAGTCATGGATAGATAGGTTTTTGATAGACAGGGGAATTAAGAGTTATGGGGAGAAAGCGGGAAAGTGGAACTGATCCACTTCAGATCAGCCATGATCTTATTAAATGGCGGGTCAGGCTCGAAGGGCTAGATGGCCTACTCCTGCTCCTATTTCTTATGTTCTCTGTATCTAACCCCGTGCTGTACCTGTCCTGGGAGTGTTTGATGGGGACAGTGTAGAGGGAGCATTACTCTGTATCTATGATGAATGGATAGGATAGACGTGGAGAGACTCTTCCCGCTCAGAAAGGACAGTAGGACTAGGGGGCACAGCCTCAAGATAAAGGGGGGGGTGGTTTAGAACAGAGTTGAGGAGGAACTTCTTCACTCAAAGGGTGGTGAATCTCTGGAATTCTCTGCCCGTTGAGGTGGTGGAGGCTGCCTCGCTCAATATTTTTAAGACGTGGGTTGATGGGTTTTTGATAAGCGAGGGGATTAAGGGTTATGGGGAGAGGGCGGGAATGTGGAACTGAGACACGACAGATCAGCCATGATCTTATTGAATGGCGGGGCAGGCTCGAAGGGCTAGATTGCTTATGTTCTAACCCCGTGCTGTACCTGTCCTGGGAGTGTTTGATGGGGACAGTGTTGAGGGAGCTTTACTATTATTGATGGAACACAGATTTGCGACTGGCACCAACAAACCTTGAATGGCAGAAAATTGACAAAAAATATTCTTCAGGGATAAGATATAGAAACAGGACATAGATCCTTACATTGTTTATTCAGTGCCTTCTGCATGCGGAGTTTCAGCTTCTCCTGTGGTGTTAGCTTGGGCTGAAAGAGAAAAAGGTGACATTTGTTCGGGGCTAATATACCCTGGGGTTAGACAGTATGAAATCCCTCAGCGTCACCTCCTGAGGACAGCACAGAACAGGACTTGTCCTGGAAGCTCTGGCTGCCTTGTCGACAGTGAACCAGTCGGCCTGTGGGGGAGGAAGAACGCGACGCAGCCTGAGGGGGTTTACATTTACAGTGCCACCATTTCAATTTACATGTTAGGGCTCCTCTGCAACCTAGAGGAATGCAAACATAAGATGAGGGTTTATTCACACACAATACATGCAGCAACGCTTCAATACTATCAGGAGCAATCAGATTCCCAGTTCTCGGCAACATGGTACGGAAGGGCTGGAAAAGCGGACCACAAAGCACCGCTGGAGGGCAGCGCCAATACAGCCCCTATATCACAGCACTAAAACGACACTACTACCGAGGCAGTGTCTGGCAATCCCAGCATCAGGTCAAGTCTTCTGTTTAATACTTCAGCCATTCAAATAATTAGCACATACTAGCCCTGGGCATCTCCCCCAAAGGGCACGATGCAGTGGTTAGCACTGATGCCTCACAGAGCCAGGGACTTGGGTTCAATTCTGGCCTGGGTGGCTGCTTGTGTGGAATTTGCACGTTCTCCCCGTATCTGTGTAGGTTTTTCCAGGTGCTCCGGTTTCCTCCCACACTCCAGAGATGTGCAGGTTACATGGATTGGCCATGCTAAATTGTCCCTTAGTATCCAAAGATGTGTGGGTTAGGTGGATTGGCCATGCTAAATTGCCCCTTAGTGTCAGGGGGATTAACAGAGTAAATATGTGGGGTTATGGGTATAGGGCCTGGGTGGGATTGTGGTCTGTGCAGGCTTGATGGGCTGAAAGGCCTCCTCCTGCACTGTAGGGACACTATGATTCTTCTAAGAGTAATTGTAAGCACTTTGTTGCAATTTTACTGCTGGGCATTAAGACAGTTTCCCCTAGACGCAGTCAGGCTGATGCCCAACAGATAAATCAACCAGTTTGACATTCTAGCTTTTGGGGAGCAATTGTCATTTAGATCTGCCAGAACGCACACTGTCAGGCCTGAGACACTGGATCAGCCCAAACTCTCCCAGCGAGGATACTCATGTAAGCAGGTCACCAGTTAGGGAGCAGTCAATAGGGGTGAGCTTTTGCTAAGCTAACGGTCACAAGAAGAGGCAGAACAGAACAAGGGGAAATTAAATACAATCCTGGAACCTGGGCCCTTGGGGTCAGGCAGAAAGTTTCAGGACGGCTTCAATGTAACAAAATATTCAGCTCCCCCAATTTCCTCCCCCACTGAGTCGGCAGGCTTGCTGCTGTTATTTCTGTAATAATTATAACCACTAGCAAGCTTGACATTGTTGTTAGCACTGGCGCCTAAATCAGAAGGTCAAGTTTTTCCCCACCTCAGAGCACAAGAGTATTACAGAGGTTTACAGCATGGAAACAGGCCCTTCGGCCCAACTTGTCCATGCTGCCCTTTCTTTTTAAAGCCCCTAAGCTAATCCCAATTGCACTGCATTTGACCCATATCCTTCTGTACCTATCATATCCATGTAACTATCTGAATGCTTTTTAGAAGACAAAATTGTATCTGCCTCTACTATTACCTCTGGCAGATTGTTCCAGACACTCACCACCCTCTGAAAAAAATTGCCCCTCTGATTGCCCCTCTGATCCCTTTTGTATCTCTCCCCTCTCACCTTAAACCTATGCCCTCTAGTTTTAGACTCCCCTATCTTTGGGAAAAGACATTGACTATCTAGCTGACATGTGCCCCTCATTATCTTATAGACCTCTATAAGATCAGCCCTCAGCCTTTACACTCCAGAGAGAAAAGTCCCAGTTTAGCCAGCCTCTCCTTATAACTCAATCTATCAAGTCCTGTTAGCATCCTAGTAAATCTTTTCTGAACTCTTTCTAGTTTAATAATATCCTTTCTATTTTAGAAAGGCTATTATGAAATATTATTAAAGAGAGGGACATAGATAAACTGCAGAGCTGGGCTGAGGTGGAGTTTAATGCGGAAAAGCGTAGGTTAGATGGGCTTTAGATTGGTTTTCACAGGTCGGCGCAAACATCGAAGGCCGAAGGGCCTGTACGGTGCTGTAATGTTTTATGTGAAGACTTGCATTTATATAGCACCTTCCACAATTCCAAGAAACTCCAAAATGCTTCACAGCCAATAAAGTTCGATTTGGGGTGTTGCAAAGTAGGAACAGTGGCAGCCAATTTGCAGACAGGGGCCTCCCACAAACAGCAGCTTGGCCAAGGTACAATCATCTATCTTAGCGGAGTGACAGGAACATCAGCGACAATCTCCCTACTCCTCCTCCAGAACCTGCCACGGGATGTTGTACACTGAGTGGTAGATGGGGCCTTGATTCAATGCATTACCCAGTGCTCCCTCAGTACCACAATCGGAGGTCAACTAGAGTTAAATGCCTCTGGGTTGGGATTCAAACCTACTACATTCTGACATCGAGGCTGATAGTTCCTTCCAGCACCACGCAGAGACCTAAATCATATGGAAAGTTCAGAAAGGATATTTTGGTGCTATTATAGGAATTACCACAGTACCCTGACTAACATCAGTCTCACGTCCATACACTGGTTATTTTCTCATTGAAATGCAGACAAACTCTGTCACATTCATCCTGCACAAGAACAGTGACTGCACTTAAAAAGTTACTTCGTTTGTCTGGCAGCACTTGGCTACGTGAGAACTAGGAGCAGGAGTAGGCCATTCAGCCCCTTGAGCCCACTCTGCCATTTAACATGATCATGACTCATCTCGTCTTGCCCTCAACTCCACTTTCCTGCCTGTTCTCCATCACCCTTCAACCCCATAACTACTTAAATATCTGTCCACTTTATCCTCAATGTCCAAACCTGATGACCTACATACTAAGGTCTTAAAAGGCATTGGAGAAAGTGGATCCTTTGGTTATCATATTTCCCTGGATGTGGGTAAGGTTCCAGCGGATTGGAAAAATGCTAATGTCACGCCCTTGTTCAAAAAGGTAGGGGAGGCAGAAAGTGGGAAACTATAGGCCAGTTAGTTTAACATCTGTTGTTGGGAAATCGTTAGAATCCATTGTTAAGGAAGTGATAACAGGGTATTTGGAAAGTCAAAACACAATATCAAAAGGCGGGTACAATTTTGTCTTTTAAAAAGCATTCAGACAGTTACATGGGTAAGATAGGTATAGAGGGATAAGGGCCAAACGCTGGCAATTGGGAATAGTTTAGTGGTTTGAAAAAAAGGGCAGCATGGACAAGTTGGGCCAAAGGGCCTGTTTCCATGCTGTAAACCTCTATGACTCTACAAGACAGCATGGCTTTATGGAGGGTATATTGTGTTTGACAACACAGTTACTCTCTGGCTAGTTTAATACCTTCAAAGGAACTAGAACTAGACCCTTGGACAGTATGACATGGTGGTGGCGGGGGTGGGGCGGGGGAGGTGGTGGTGGACGAGAGAGAGAGGAAGAAAGAGAGAGCGAGAGAGAGGAGGGATGGGATTGAAGTTTGAAGGGGCTCCTTGCGAGGGTTTGCCTGTATTTGCAGGAGGTTTTTATTTAGTACAAATGAGTATGAAAAACACTCTTTAAAATGGTTGCTTTCTGGAGCCCAGGCCTGTCATCTGGATGCATGGTCAAAGCGAACGTGTAAATTGCCCTGTCCTCGCCGAAGACTGAACTTGGCTCGGGGGATCACAACAGGCTGAAGGTTTGTGCTCCACCCTGCCTTTTACTGTTCTAATCCCTCAGGATATTTGAAAAACTGCTCCGACAATCTGAGGAAGGATGAACTTGCCATAGAGAGAGTGCAGCGAATGTTTATCAGGCTGATTCCTGGGATGGGAGGTGTGTCTATGAGGAGACACTAAGTTGGTTAGGATTATATTCGCTGGAGTTTAGAGGAGTGAGAGGGGATCTCATAGAAACTTATAAAATTCTAACAGGATTAGACAAAGTAGATTCAGAAAGAATGTTCCCGATGGTGGGGGAATCCAGAGTTAGGGATCATAGTTTGCAGATATGGGGTAAACCTTTTAGAACTAAGGTGAGGAGAAATTTCTTCACACAGAGTGTGGCAAATGTGTGGGATTTATTACCACAGAAAGTAATTGAGGCCAAAACATTGTGTGATTTCAAGAAGAAATTAGATATCACTCTAGGGGCTAAAGGGATCAAGAGATATGGGGGGTTTCAGGGGGGAAAATCAGGATACTGAATTTGATGGTCAGCCATGGTCAAGATGAATGGCAGAGCAGACCTGAAGGGCTGAATGGCTTTTTCCTGCTTCTAGTTTCTATTCCGATCAACTCTTGGATTCTTATCGGGCCTGGGTAGGATACTCTGTTGGAGAGTCGGTGCAGACATGAGGGGTGAATGGCCTCCTCCTGCACTGTAAGGATTTTATGCTGATACAATGATTCTCACCCTGCTCCCTTCCGTCTCCCTGGATGGTGTTAACTCCCTGCGGAAGCACCACCCAAACAGATTTGGCCCCTTCCTTGCAAGCTGCTCAAAGCACTTCGTCGTGCGCGAGGCAGGCGGTGTGGGTTGCTTGACTGTGGAAGCTGAACTCTCGCTTGCTGGTCAGATGTGTGTACAGGAGCCACTCTGCGGTGAGCAGATACACTGGGTGCGCTTCCCCCCGAGATGCAGTGACTGCTGAGTGGTATCTGAAAGTGCAGCCCAGCCATGGTACAGCCAGCACTGACTGACAATGGGACATGGGGTGGGTGGCGGGAGATTCTGGGCCTGTACGATGCTGGGAAATGCCTACTTTAGAGGTAAAGTTTATCAGAATAGGGCTAATGCTTGTTGTGCTCTGGCACCATGGCCCAGTCAGTTAAAACTCAGCTAATGCACGATTAGCTGGCATTTTTGGCGGCATGGTGGCACATCGGTTAGCACTGCTGCCTCACAATGCTGGGGACCTGGGTTCAATTCCGGCCTTGGGTCACTTGTGTGGCGTCTGCACATTCTCCCTGTGTCTGCATGGGTTTCCTCCCACAGTCCAAACATCTGCAGGTTAGGTGGATTGGCCACGCTGAATTGCCCCTTAGTGTCAGGGTGATTAGTAGGGTAAATACATGGGATTACAGGGACAGGGCCTGCCTGGGATTGTGGTCGATGCGCAGTCAATGGGCTTAATGGCCTCCTTCTGCCCTTATGGATTCGATGATTCTATATACGAGCATCTTATTTTTAATACATTTGTGGGACATGGGTGTCGCTGGCTGGGCCATCATTTATTGCCCATTCCTAATTGCCTGAGAGCAGTTGAGAGTCAACCACATTGCTGTGGCTCTGGAGTCACATGTAGGCCAGACCGGGTAAGGACGGCAGATTTCCTTCCCTAAGGGGATAGTAGTGAACCAGGTGGGTTTTTCCAACAATCAATAACGGTTTCGTGGTCATCAGTAGATCCTTAACTCCAGGTAATTTTTTACTGAATTCAAATTGCGCCATTTACCATGGTGGGATTTGGATCCGTGTCCCCACGGCAGAGTTTCTGGATTAATAGTCAGGCGATAAGACCACTTGGCTATTGCCTCCCCTTAAATATACAAGGCGGCTGACACAGAGTGGAGAAACACTTCCGAAACTCACTCCACAGTGCCCCTGGTGGCTAGAAACGGCATTGTGACAGTTGACATAGCAAAAATGAATGGAAAGCGTGACATATCAAGTTAAAGGTTGAGCCAAAAATTGTAACCAGTGGAAGTGGTCATTCCACAAACAGACGACAGCTGGCAAAGTGGATAACATAAAGGAAAAACCTGTAACAAATTCTAACAACCCATATAAAACACACCCGCAGTAACGTTATAGCATTCACAGAATCACAGGAGAGAGAAAACGTTAGAACTGTCAAGGCCCGTTGAATTTTAGCACAATTTAGGGAAAAGAGGAAGAGGGAACGCTTTTGGAACTCATCGAAATGGAACGGTTTCGGGGTGAGGTGAGCCCAAACTGATAGACATTCGGCTCAGTTACCCGATCACACTGCCTCAAGGACAATTTCAGGACAGAGACTAAAAAGTTGCTGAAAGACTACTTGAGGCTGCGTAAGTGTTTCTGTGAGGTTTTCAGAGGGGCTGTGTTTAACGGAGGTGAGGTAAAATTCTTACTGACTTTGGCAGCTCCGGACTCTTTACCCACAGCAGTGTCACACCTGGAAAGAGAAAGAAAGAGAGGGAGTAAATGCTTCTCAGACAGCGCCACACAATTAAACCAGCGTGTCTCTGCTGGTCACCACCTGGCGTGAAATCATAGAGTCCTGACAGCACAGAAGGAGGCCATTCAGCCCATCGTGTCAGCACCAGCTTTCTGACAGAGGATCTTATCTAGGCCCTAGCCCCGTAACCCTACACATTTACCGTTAATCTCTGTATCTTGGGACACTAGGGGGCAATTTAGCACGCCCAATCCACCTAACCTGCACATCTGAAGGCGCGGCACAATGGTTAGGTCTGCTGCCTCACAGGGCCAGTGACACGGGTTCGATTCCTGGCATTGGTCACTGTCTGTGTGAAGTCCGCACATTCTCCCCCATGTAAGCGTGGGTTTTCTCCAGGTGCTCCGGTTTCCTCCCACAGTCCGAAAGAAGCGCTGGTTAGGGCGCATTCGCCATGCTAAGTTCTCCCTCAGTGTACCCAAGCAGGTGCAGGGGTGCAGAGACTAGGGGATTTTCACAGTAACTTCTTTGCAGTGTGAATGTAAGCCTACTTTTCCTAATAAATAAACTTTAACTTTACTGAGGTGCTATCCCCATAAACAGTTTATCACACTAACCTATACATCTTGGGAGACTAAGGGGGCAATTTAGCACTGCCAATCCACCTAACCTGCACATTTGGGGGCATGGCAGTGGTTAGCACTGCTGCTCACAGCACGGCTTCGATTCCTGGCCTCGGGTCATTGTCTGTATGGAGCCTGCACATTCTCCCTGTGTCTGTGTAGGTTTCCTCCGGGTGCTCTGGTTTCTCTCCTCAGTCTGAAAGACGTGCTGGTTAGGTGGATTGGCTGTGCTGAATTCACCCTCAGTGTACCCAAACAGGTGCTGGATGTGGCGACTAGGGGATTTTCAGAGTAACTTCACTGCAGTGTTAACATAAGCCTATTTGTGACACTAACAAATAAAATTAAAAAGATACGTGTCAAAATAACGATGCACTCAGCTACCTTCCAGTGACATGGTGACACAGTGGTTAGCACTGCTGCCTCACAGCGCCAGGAACCTGGGTTTGATTCCCGGCTTGGGTCACTGTCTGTGCGGAGTTTGCACGTTCTCCCTGTGTCTGTGTGGGATTCCTCCAGGTGCTCCAGTTTCCTCCCACAGTCTGAAAGACGTGCTGGTTAGGGCGCATTGGCCATGCTGAGAGTGTTGGTGCAGACACAATGGGCCGAATGGCCTCTTAGGGACTCTATAATTCAGGTGCCTAAAGCCAGTTGCAAGGGGTTCCAAGTCGTGCTTACTTTTTCAGTTTTTCGCCCATGGCGGGGGAAGCAGCCACTTTGCCCAGGCTCTCTTTGACAGGAGACAGGGACTTGCTTTGGCTCTGGGAGCCGCTCAGACTGTCGCTGCTGCTCCGACTGCTGCTGTCCCGGCGTCGACTTGAGCTATAGCCGGTCCTGCCGCTCCGCCGGTAACGGTCATCCGAGCGCGAGTGACTCCTCGACCTTAAACAGGAAGGGAAGATGCGTTAACAACAACAGCCAAGGACATAGCACCCCAAGCACTTCTTTGCTGTTCTAGAACCTTCTCCCCTCCTCTCCTGAAGGGGCTGGAGGTTGTTGGGCACTGAACCAGATCACTGGCACCCCACAGAGCGACTCTGGATCTGGCCACTTGGCACAACTGGACAGTGCCAGCATTAATATGCCAAACCATCCTCTTTCCTCAATCTCCTTCTAAAGTTTATTTATTAGTCACAAGGCTCACATTAACACTGCAATGGAGTTAGACACACTGACCTGAACAGGTGCCAGAGTGTGGCAACTAGGGATTTTCAGTCACTTTATTGCAGTGTTAATGTAAGCCTTACTTGTGATTAATAAATAATCTTAAACTTAACTTTACTGTGAAAAGTAAAGTTTATTTATTAGCCACAAGTAAGGCTTACGTTCACATTGCAATGAAGTAACTGTGAAAATCCCCTAGTCGCCACACTGCAGCGCCTGTTTGGGTACACCGAGGGAGAATTTAGCAAGGCCAATGCATCCCTAACCAGCACGTCTTTCAGACTGTGGGAGGAAACCGGAACATCTGGAGGAAACCCACGCAGACACAGGGAGGACGTGCAGACTCCGCACAAACAGTGACCCAAAGCTGGAATTGAACCTGGGTCCCTGGTGCTGTGAGGCAGCAGTGCTAACCATTGTGCCACCGTGCTGTAAAGTCAATTCTCACCCTCCTTTTATCACAAGCTACAGGCTGCCCGCTGTAGGCTGAGTGCATCATCAATGGCTGCTTTGCCACCACGTCAACCGTCATCCTGACAACTCACCTGGACCGCCTGCCGCGACTGCGGGAGCTGATGTATCGCGTCCTGTCAGCCGAGCGAGACTGTGAACGCGAGCAGCGCCGTCCGTCCCGGGAGCCCCCTCTGCCGTATCGCCCGCGGGAGCCCGAGTAGTGCCTGTTGCGAGAGCGGGAACGTGAGCGGGAGCGTGAATATCGACTCGACCTCCGGTGCCCGCGAGAACGGTGGCTGCGGGAGTTTGACCGAGATCGGGAGGACCGTGACGAGGACGAGGAACGATGCCTGAGGAAGTAAAGGAAGAAAAAAAAGAAGAAAATAAAATCAATGTGAAAATCAACAGCATAAATGACATTGTAGTCTTCAGGTACCGAGAGCAATCGCGCTGCAACTTTCTCAT
Source organism: Carcharhinus amblyrhynchos (assembly GCF_965287045.1). Lineage (NCBI taxonomy): Eukaryota > Metazoa > Chordata > Chondrichthyes > Carcharhiniformes > Carcharhinidae > Carcharhinus > Carcharhinus amblyrhynchos. The sequence goes on along the minus strand of NW_027650064.1, from coordinate 166,014 downwards.
TCTTAAACCCACACGATCACACAATAACAAAAAAACAAAGACCAGGGCACCCGAGGGGAAACCCAGAGTCCCTACCCTGGGATCAGAGTTTCAGTAACACAGGTAAAATACTGTGGATGCTGTGAAGCTGAAATGAAGACAGAAAAATGCTGGAAATACTCAGCAGGTCAGGGAGCATCTGTGGTGAAAGAAACAGTTAACCCTTTGAGTCGATGACCTTCCAGCAGAACTGGGAAAGTTAGAATTTAAATGGCTTTGAGCGAGGGTTAGCATTGCTGCCTCGCAACGCCAGGGAGCGTGACTCAATTCTGGCCTCAGGTCACTGTCTGTGTGGAGTTTTCACATTCTCCCTGTGTCTGCGTGGATTTCCTCCAGGTGCTCCGGTTTCCTCCCACAGTCCAAAGATGTGCAGGGTTAGGTGGACTGGCCATGCTAAATGGTCCCTTAATGTCCAAAGATGTGCAAGTTAGGTGGATTGCCCATGCTAAATTGCCCCATAGTGTCCAAAGATGTGCGGGTTATTGGATTGGCTGTGCTAAATTGTCCCCTTAGTGTCTAAAGATGTGTACGTTAGATGGATTAGCTCTGGTAAATGTGTGGGGTTACAAGGATAGGATGGGAATAGGGCCTGGGTAAGATGCTCTGTCAGAGAATCAGTACAAAATCAATAGGCTGAATGACCTCTTCTGTACTGTAGGGATTCTATTAATTGCCTCATGTCCAAAGATAGTTTGCAGTTTTGCTTTAGTGTTTTAAGTTTATTTATTAGTGTCACAAATAGGCTTACATTAACACTGCAATGAAGTTAGCGTGAAAATCCCCCAGTTGCCACTCTCCAGCGCCTGTTTGGATACACTGAGGAAGAATTTAGCACCTAACCAGCACCTCTTTCAGACTGTGGGGGGAAATCGGAGCACCCAGAGGAAACTCACGCTGACACGGGAATAACACGCAGACTCCATAGAACCACAGAAAATTACAGCTCGGCCTTTTGACCCTTCTTGTCTGTGCTGAACCATTTATTGCCTCGTCCCAATGACCTGCACTTGGACCACACCCCTCTCATCCATGAACCCATCCAAGTTTTTCTTAAAATGTTAAAAGTGACCCCGCATTTATCACTTTATCCGGCAGCTCATTCCACACTCCCACCACTCCTTGCGTGAAGAAGCTCCCCCTAATATTCCCTTGAAACTTTTCTCTTTTCACCCTTAACCCATGCCCTCTGGTTTTTCTCTCCCCCAGCCTCAGTGGAAAAAGCCTGCTTGCATTCACTCTATACCCATCAAAATCTTATACATCTCTATAAAATCTCCCCTCATTCTTCCACGCTCCAGGAAATAAAGTCCTAACCTATTCAATCTCTCTATGTAACTCTGCACAGAGAGTGACCCAAGTTGGGAATCGAACCTAGTTCCCTGGTGCTGTGAGGTGGCAGTGCTAACTACTGTGCCACCCGTGTCGCCCATGGTGGGCTGGCCATGCTAAAATCGCCCCTCAGTGACCCAAGATGTGCAGGTCAGGGTAGAGATGGGACTGGGTGGGATGAGTCAGTGCAGACTCGATGGGCCAAATGGCCGCCTTCTAGCACTGTAAGGATTCTATGAGTCTAAGGGGTGGGTGAGAAAAAAGTGAAGGTCTGTGGCAGGATGGAAGTCAGATATCATAGTTTGAACTCGTTCCAGTTCTAACGAAAGCTCTTCGACTGGAATCATTAACTCAACTGTTCCCGCTCCACAGATGCTGAGGATTTCCAGAATTTTCTATCTTTGAGACAGTGTTAGGTAGTTCCTGGGCCAGGACATTTTTTTGCCTTAATCCGCAACCCTAAAATTTAAATCTACACAGTACTGAATGCATCTTTGTATCGACAGTTAAACTGAGACCTCTTCCACTTGTCATGTATGCTAAGGATGATGTCAAAGGTCCCCGCCATTCTTAAAAAATAAAATCTTTCAGCTCTCCATCCCCAAAATTCGAGCCCACCTACTCCGCCCCATCTCTCATTGGCTTAACCCTGAATGAAATCACAAACTCCTCCCCTAATTTAGGCAGTTAATCTCTTTCTCAATCTGGTGCCACCACGCCCTCCTCTTAAACACCACCCCCCTCCCCCCACCATCGACCCCTTACATTTCCTGCTGCATCTGCAAACTTCACTTGCGCAGGGCTCAGAATCGTAGAATCCCTACAGTGCAGAAAGAGGCCATTTGGCCTATCAAGCCTGCATCAATAACAGTCCCATCCAGGCCCTATCCCCAGAACCCAGCTAATCTCGCTGAAACTAAGGAGCAATTCAGCATGGCCAATTTCCCCTGACCAGCACATCTTTTGGACTGTGGGAAGAAATCAGAGCACCGGAGGAAACCCACACAGATATGGGGAGAATGTGCAGACTCCGCACAGACAGTGACCTGAAGCAGGAATCGAACCCAGGTCCCCGGGCACTGTGAAGCATCAGTATCAACCACTGTGCCACCATGTAGCCCCCACGCCCCTCATGCTTCTCTTGCTCTCCCTTGTAGGGGAATTAAGATTGACACAACATTTTAGAACAATTATAAAAGGTCTCTGATCACACAGCTTATTAACTTTAGCTTATATTGGACAGCTGTTTAGTGATGCAGAGCAATGCTAACAGCAAGGGTTCAATTCCCACACTGGCTGAAGTTATCCATGAAGGCTCTGCCTTCTCAACCTTGCTCCTTGCCTTGGGTGTGGTGACCCTCAGGTAAAATCAGCTCTCCCCCCTCAAAGGGGACAGCAGCCTATGGTCACCTGGAAATGTGGGGGCTTTATTTTTACTGATTAACTCTGGCACATCAATGGACACCAACAGCCTCGTCACCAGCTCAGACCCTCAATTATCCAGAGTTGCATTTCAAGTCACCCAACAGCACAAATAGACCTGTGTACCCATCCTGCCCACTGTGTTTGCTCTCACTACCCGCCTCCCTGCATTTGGCCAACTCTCAAAGTATTGCACTCACTGTTTGACCTGTCCATCCCTGCCCTCATCCTACCCCATCTTCCACCATGGCAGGAGGCTTACTGTCCCGCTACCCTCCTGACAATGTGGAGTTTTATACCCCAGCCTGCTCTGTGGCAACTCCGTTTCACCCAGGTAGGCAGCCGTGCATCAAATGTTTTGTGCAGGAAGGGAATAGTATGCGGCAACATGACATATACAATAAATGGTAAAACCCTAAGGAGTACTGACAGGCAGAGGGATCTGGTTGTGAATGTCCACCGATCACTGAAAGTGGCAAAGCAAGTGGATAAGGTGGTCAAGAAGGCATTAGGAATGCTTGCCTTTATCGGTCGGGGCGTCAAATATAAAAATTGGCAGGTCATGCAGCAGCTGTACAGAACCTTACTTAGGCCTCATTTAGAATATTGTGTACAATTCTGGTTGCCACACTACCAGAAGGACATGGAGCTTTGGAGAGGGAACAGAAGAGGTTTACCCAGAACGTTGCCTGGTCTGGAGAGTACTAACTACAAGGAAAAGTTGGGTAAATTTGGTTTGTTCTCACTGGAATGATGGAAGTTGAGGGATGACCTGATAGAGGTTTACAAGATTATGAGTAGCATGGGCAGATTGGAGAGTCAGATGCTCTTTCCTAGGGTAGAAAAGTTAAGTACTCGGGAATATAGGCTTAAGGTGCATGGGGAAAAGTTTAGAGGAGGTGTGCAAGGCAAGTTTTTTTTTACACAGACGGTGGTGAATGTCTGGAACATGCTGCCTGGGAAGATGGCAGGAGCAGGTACGGTAGCGGCATTTAAGGGGCAACTAGAAAAATACATGAATAGGATGAGAATGGAAGGATGTGGACTCCGAAAGCGTATATGGTTTTAGTTTAGGCAGGCATCATGATCAGTGCAGGCTTGGAGGGCAGAAGGGCCTGTTCCTGCACTGTACTGTTCTTTGCATAACAAGGAGCAAACAGACAAGCTTGCTGTGTGACAGTCATGATAACATGTCTGCATCTCAAGTATCTGACAGTCACATAGGTGAGGATCAGGAAGGTTTGGAATCCCAGCTATAGAGTTATACAGGAATCCACCTTGCCCTGAATAGATGTGCAAATTGAATAGCTGATAGGCAATCTGGGACTCATGCAGCAAAGCAGACACGTTATTCTCAACCTCCTGACCTATTCTTGAATGAGTGAGTATAAGCAAATAGGGTTGAGAGGGAATGGTTCTGTGGATCGGAGACAGGTAGCGTCCAGAAGCCACAACTGGCCTAGGGCCTGCAGTTTGCGTGTTCTGATCCTTCAAGCCACAGCTCAGGAGATCAGATCCATTCTGAGTTACTCACTCACAATGTTTAACTCCCTAACGCTCCTTTCTATAATCCAGAGGATTTTTAAAATCCGAGCTTACTGTTAACCCGCTGCTTTCTCTCTGTTGCCCTTTCCAACAATGACAGCGTGCCCCACACTGTGCGTTGGCCATTCTCAGAATGAAACCGAGTACAAGATGGTTAATAAAATGGCGAAAGCCTCCATCTCTTTAGGGAGTTCCAACCTTTCACCCTAGAATCACAAGCAGCGTCTTTGGGAACGGTAAACGAATGATTTTGAAAATTACCGACCGGGAGGAGCTGGTATGACCTGTGCCAGAGCTTTGCAGCGAATTGGAGGTCCGGTGTCGACTCAGTGGGGCCTTGGCCGTGGGCACACCAGACTGTGCCGTTGAGCCCCCCTCGTCCTCACTGCCCCCGAAGCTGGTGATATAGGTGATCTTCTCCTCGTGGGTCGGGGAGTTGGAACGTGATCGGGATCTTGTTCCCGAGCTGGATTCAGACTGTGACCTGCCAGATCAACACGTGGTTAGGCCATATTGTAATATATCATTACGTTATTTATTTACACTACTGTATTAGGGCAGCAAAGTGCCCCCTGAACAACTGCCCATTATACAAACCCACCACAGGCTCATTTGAGAAATAAAGCTGTCTCTTTGAGTGAACTGCAAGCACAAGCACAGTCATAAGTCAGGCTTACATTAACATTGCAAAGAAGTTACTGTGAAAATCCCTTAGTCACCACACTCCGGCGCCTGTTCAGGTCAATGCACCTAACCAGCACGTCTTTCAGACTGTGGGAGGAAACCAGAGCGCCCAGAGAAAACCCACGCAGACACAGGGAAACGTACAGATTCAACAGAGACCCAAGCTGGGAGTTGAACCTGGGTCCCTGGGGCTGTGAGGCAGCAGTGGTAACCACAGTGCCACCCTCATAATAGCTTCATGGTCATTAGTAGATTCTTAAACGCAGATTATTTTTATTGATTTGATTTATTACTGTCACTTGTATTAACATACAGTGAAAAGTATTGTTTCTTGCGTGCTTTACAGACAAAGCATACCGTTCATAGAGAAGGAGTGGAGAACGTAGTGTTACAGTCATAGCTAGGGTGTAGAGAAAGATCAGCAATACAAGGTGGTCCATTCAAAAGTCTGACAGCAGCAGGGAAGAAGCTGTTCTTGAGTCGGTTGGTGCGTGACCTCAGACTTTTGTATTTTTTTCCCGACGGAAGGAGGTGGAAGAAAGAATGTCCGGGATGCGTGGGGTCCTTAATTATGCTGGCTGCTTTGTCGAGGCAGCAGGATTGAATTCAAATTCCACTATGTGCCGTGGTGGGATTCGAACCCTGGTCACCAGAACATTAGCTGAGTTTCTGGATTAATCGTCTAGTGATAATACTGCAAGGCCAACGCCTCCCCTACACAACACTGACCGTGACAGCCATGCACTCCCTCCGTGTCCAAAGTGTCAATATTTCTTTTGTTTTTATCACTTGACAGCTCACATTTTCTATAACTGATTATGAAATATTCATCCTGTATTAAGCCTGATTCATGGGGTCACGGTTAGTGAACAAGCCCGATTTCAATCTTGCGGCCCACTCACTTCGGTTGCTTATTGCTGCTCTGCACTGTCCCAATTCTAATCTCAGTATCCTTTATCACAAGGGGGTCCAGGATTTTGACCCAGCAGCTGTGAAGGAATGGCCATATGTACAATGCTAGAGATTTTGGAAGGTTAAAGTCAGAGGCTTACAGCATAGAAACAGGCCCTTCGGCCCAACTTGTCCATGCTGCCTTTTCTTAAAACCCCAAAGCTAGTCCCAATTGCCCACATTTGGCCCATATCCCTCCATACCCATCTAACTGTCTAAACGCTTTTTAAAAGATAAAATTGTACCCACCTCTGGCACCTTGTTCCAAACACTCACCACCCTCTGTGTGAAAAAATTTCCCCTCTGGACCCTTTTGTATCTCTCCCCTCTCACCTTAAACCTATGCCCTCTAGGTTTTTCTATCCCCCCATACTTTTGGGAAAAGATATTGACTATCTAGCTGATCTGTACCCTCATTATTTTATAGACCCCTATAAGATCATCGCTCAGCCTTCTAGGCTCCAGAGAAAAAGGTCCCACGCTGTCCAGCCTCCCCTTATAATTCAACCCATCAAGTCCTGGTAGCATCCCAGGTTATGGGGCAGTTTTATGCTTTGTTATCATGTTCACTGGGAGGTACGGCTCATTGGACTGAATAGACCAGCCCGTGTAATATAACAACAGATGGGGAGAGACAGAGGTGTGGTGGTAATGTCATTAGACTGATAATCCACAGGCTCAGCCAAATGCCTGCAGGACATGGGTTCAAATCCCATCAGTACGGCCACTGGGAGTTAAATTCAATAACAGAAAAAAGTCTCAGTCATGGTGATCCACTGTTTTAAAAACCCATCTCATTCACACACATCCTTGAGGAAAGAAAATCTACAATCCTTATTGGCGTACTTTTTTTATTCCTTCATGGAACATGGGTGTCACTGGCTGGTCAGCATTTAGTGTAAAAAGCCTGACAACACCGGGGTGGGTGGGTGGGTCCAGGATTTTGACCTAGCATCTGTGGAGGAGCAGCCAACATATTTCCAAGTCAGGATGGTAAGCTGCGTGGAGAGGAATTTTCCAGGTGGTGGTGTACCCCATATATCTGCTGCCCTTATTCTTCTAGATGGAGGTGATCTGGGTTTTGAAGGTGTCACCCTGCTGAGTTGCTGCAGTGCATTTTGTAGATGGTACACACTGCTGCCACTGTGTGTCGGTAGTGCCAATCAAGAGGGGTTGCTTTGTCCTGGATACTGTCAAGATTCTCAAGTGTTGCTGGAGCTGCATCCAGGCAAATGGGGAGAATTAGACGATTAGATAGTCTTGTTGGAGATGGTCGCTGCCTGGCAATTCTGTGGTGCTAATGTTACTTGCCACTCCTCAGCCCAAGTCTGGAAATTTTCCAAGTCTTGCTGCATTTGAACATGGACTGTTTCAGTATCTGAGCAGTCGCAAATGGCCTTGAACTTTGTACAATCATCAGTGAACATCTGTACCTATGACCTCATGATGGAAGGTCGGTCATTGATGAAGCAGCTGAAGATGGTTGGGCCTGGGACTCTACCCTGAGCGACTCCTTGAACTGAGATGCTGGACTTCCCTCTACCACAACCACCTTCCTTTATGCTAGGTATGACTCCAACCAGTGGAAAGACATCCCCCCCGCACTCGCGATTTCCACTGATGGCAGTCTTGCTCAGACTCCTCATGACTCCAGATCCAGAGCAGCAGAATTGACTCTTAACTGCCCCCTAAACTGGCCAAGCACGATACTTGGCTCATGGAGCTGTTAGGGACAGGCAACAAATGCTGGCATTGCAGTAACACCCACAATCCAGGGGAGAATAAAGAAAGAAAAATAAAATGTAAGCTCAGAGACCATGAAGTAAATTGGGACCAACAAGACAGAAGGAACTTGTACATTTGGACAACTGTATCTGTATAACTGTCAAGTCATAGAGCCAGAGGTTTACAGCATGGATACAGGCCCTTCAGCCCAAGTTGTCCATGCCACCCTTTTTTTTTAAAACCTCCTAAGCTAATCCCAATTGCCCGCATTTGGCCCATATCCCTCTGCACCTACCTTACTTATGTAACTGACTAAATGCTTTTTAAAAGACAAAATTGTATTCGCGTCTACTACTAACTCTGGCAGCATGTTCCAGACACTCACCACCCTGAGTGAAAAAATTGCCCCTCTGGACACTTTTGTATCTCTCCCCTCTCACCTTAAACCTATGCCCTTTAGATTTAGACTGCCCTTCAAGTTGCAAGTATGATTACTTGCAACATATGCCCTAGTTTATCACCAACAGATGACTAGATAAGCTTGTTGGATGGACTGGGAGTAGCTGGTGCACTCCTGCACAAATTGGAACCAACTGCATCAGCCAAGCGTTGTAAATTGTACCACAAACCCCAGAGATTATGGAAACTGAGCTTTCAGGCAGAGTGAAAGTCTTAGCCTGTTCACTGTGACAATCTGTGATAGGCCATTTCTCAGGCTTGAAGTGTGCGGCCAACTTGGGGACTAGGTGCGGGAGTGGGGAAAGCATGGTTATGGAGAGATCATGAAGCAAAGGTGGGTGTAAGGGGTTGATGCACAGACTAAACGCGATCCAGCTGAACAATGAAATAGGCTCAAGGGTTGGAATTGCTTCCTCCTGTTCTTACGTTCCGAGGGTGGGGAGGAAACAATCTTATTAGTGGCGTTGGTATGAGCTACAGTTCACTTATTGGAGTCCAAGCTGCTGTTGACATTTTCATGCACGTTGTAGTCTGGAGCTGAGTGATGAGGTAGTAGAATCAATGTTCGTTCCATCACACGGTTGACCAGGAGTCTCTCTCGCTCTCGGATGATTTTGCAGGTTGAAACTCAACCTGTTTGGCCACGATATGAACGCACCTTCCTTGGCCACCAAGTTCTGGGATGGGACTCGAACCCGGAGCTTCTGGCTCAGAGGCACAGTGTTAAAGAAGCAGACAGGGTTATCAGGTTTACTTAAGAGTTCCTATTGAAAGTTCAGCTCCCTAAAGCAGTGACTAGTGAAGCCATATTAAAGCGTCTGCAATATCACTGAAACCCAGCTCATCTCAGTGACAAGGCGCGGGTCACTGCAGTCGGCTTACCACTTCTGAGCTACAGCAATCCTGAACACCAGCCAGGAAATATCTGACGGATGAGGGTACAGGATTGAGATCCCGTTCAGAGGCTGCAAACACACACTCCATCTAGTTCTCAGTAGCCAGCATTCGTTTCCCAACCCTAATTGCCAGTGAACAGAGGATACTTAAATCTGGAGTCAATTTGGAGTGACAAGTGAGATTTTTATATTGCAACTGATGGCACGGTGGTTACCACTGCTGCTTCACAGCACCAGTAACCCAGGTTCAATTCTGGCCTTGGGTCACTGAGTGTAGAGTGTTCTCATTCTCCCCATGTCTGCGTGGATTTCCTCTGGGTGCCCCCTGTTTCCTCTCACACTCCAAAGATGTGTGGGTTAGGTTGACTAGCCATGCTATATTGACCCTAGTGTCAAGGGGATTAGCAGGGTAAATCTGTGGGGTTACAGGCATAGGGCCTGGGTGGGACTGTAGCTGGTTACAGACTCGATGGCCTAATGGCCTCCTTCTGTACTGTAAGGCTTGTACGATCTGACAATTAGACTTTTAATTCCAGAATGTTACTGAATTCAGACTTTACCACCTGCTGTGGCGGGATTCGAACCCTGGGTCTCTGGATTACTAGTCCAGTGACAACACTACTACACCATTAACTCCCCTAGCATCCAGCACGGCTCTGCAAATCCTTCTCATTTGGTTTCCCTCAGTGTTGCGCCACACAGGAACAGGCTGCTCTAGTAGGTGGAACTTCTCTATTTAGCTTTCAGTTCCAAGAATAAACATTTACCTTTTATATGGGTCGTACGTGGGGCTGTCTCTCCTTGCGTAACTGAAAAGAAAAGGAAACATCATCAGATACTGACTGTTAACTGCGTACGTGTCTGCACCCACTAGCCCTCCCCCTCACCCCATAGGCGACACTCCTTGCCGATAGGAAAGGCCAACTCACTGTCTGACATGGTGGTAACATTGCCACTTAGAGCAAAATTACTACTTTAAAAAAAAGGGACATGGGCGTTGCTGGCTGGGCTGGCATTTATTGCCCATCCCTAGTTGCCCGAGGGCAGTTGAGAGTCAACCACATTGCCGCAGCTCTGGAGTCACATGTTTGATTTTGATTTGATTTATTATTGCCACGTGTATTAACATACAATGAAAAGTATTATTTCTTGCGCACGATACAGACGAGCATACCGTTCATAGAGAAGGAAAGAGTGCAGAATGTTGTGTTAGTCATAGTTAGGGCGTCGAGAAAGATCAACTTAATGCAAGGTAGGTCCGTTTAAAAGTCTGATGGCAGCAGGGAAGGTGTTCTCGAATCGGTTGGTATGTAACCTCAGACTTTTGTATCTTTTTCCCCCCAAGGAAGAAGGTGGAAGAGAGAATGTCCTGGGTGCGTGGGGTCCTTAATTATGCTGGCTGCTTTGCCGAGGCAGCAGGAAGTAACAGGTAAGGAGAGCAGATTTCCTTCTCTAAAGGACGTTAGTAAACCAGATGGGTTTTTCCGACAATGGTTTCATGGTCATCAGTAGATTCTTAATTGCAGATTTTTTTTTAAAAGAGTGAATTCAAATTCCACCTTCTGCCTTGGTGGAATTCGAACCAGGGTCTCTGGATTAAGACTCTAGCGAGAATACGTTAGGCCATCGCTTCTCCCTGGGCGAAGTGCCAGGAAATGTTCAAGAGAAGTGGAAATAAACCCAATTGTCCAGCGCCCGTCAGAAGAGGAAGGGAGAAAACTAGCAAATCAAAAAAACTTTAAAACCCATACACAAATCTTCATCAAGCCTGTGTCAAGCTGACAGTGCGACTGCAACGGAGAAAAGCATACAAACCTGCTCGCTCTTCTTACTAAAGTTAAAGTTAATTTATTAGTCACAAGGCTTACATTAACACTGCAATGAAGTTACTGTGAAATTCCCCTAGTCGCCACAGTCCGGCGCCTCTTCAGGTCAATGCAACCCAACCAGCATGTCTTTAAGGATGTGGGAAAAAACCGGAGCACCCGGAGGAAACCCACGCAGACACAGGGAGAATGTGCAAACTCCACACAGACAGTGAGCGAAGGTGGGAATCAAATCCAGGTCCCTGGCGCTGCGAAGCAGCAGTGCTAACCCTCTGTGCCACCCCTAACGAAAGCGAGGGGAGGGGATTGAAAAGAGGAAACAATGAAGCGCTGGAGAAAGTGCTCTGTACCTGGGTGGGCTGATTTTTCTCCCCTTCAAGCGCTTCTCTCGGAATTCTCTCCTTTGTCGACGCGATCTTCGCCCCTGAGAAGGGAAAACACAACAAGACAGTTATACCCCGCTCTGGACCCCGGCATCGATGGCAGTGTCTGACACACGGTGTGCTCTCTCTCCCTCCTGATACAGAACGGGTGCCCTTACCGAGTACATTGCCTTCTCCTCCTCCAGGGCCTTGGCATGTTTAATCGCCTCCACCTCCTCTTTGTCCTTCCGCAGCATCCTTCCAGCAGAAAAAAAATATGGGGCTGGTTTTAAAATGCGATAGTCACGCTGCATCCTTCACAACACTTTGTATTATTTCTACTATTTATTAGACTCAAGTAAGGCTTACATTAACACTGCAATGAAGTTACTGTGAAAATCCCCTAGTCGCCACACGCTGGCGATTGTTCAGGTACACTGAGGGAGAATTTAGCATGGCCAATGCACCCTAACCAGCACGTCTTTTGGACTGTGGGAGGAAACCAGAGAACCCAGATGAAACACACGCAGACACAGGGAGAACATGCAGACACCACATAGACAGTAATCCAAGCCAGTAATCGAACCTGGGTCCCTGGCGCTGTGAGGCAGTAGTGCTAACCACTGTGCCGCAGTGTGGCTGGTGGTGAAGGCAAAGGCTTAGTTCCCCCGCTTCCCCATGCGTATTAGTGGTTATTCCAGCTCAGAGTGCCCTAATGAGTTGCCCACCCTTGGGTCGCCCGCCCAGCCTCACCACTGCACTCCAGCCTTCTGGGAGGAGACAGCACATGAAGAAACCCCCCTCTTCTGAAGCTTGCCTGGTTTATTCCTTCATGTCACAAATAGTTTACATTAACACTGCAACGAAGTTACGGCAGAAATCTCAGGGCTCTTGTCTGATTAGCTATCTTCTCCCAACTCTTCATCCTACAATGAGCATTCTTTCCCAATGTTTAAAGACTACTGCAGAAAGCGGCTGTGCAAAGGGAAGTAGTTGGTGCCAAAACACTGACTTTAGTCAAGAGGCGGCTCGATATAGCACTTGGGGTTATGGGGCGAAAGCAAGATTAGGCTATTGAATTGGACAATCAGCCATGATTGTGATGGTGAAGCAGGTTCAAAGGGCCAAATGGCCACCTCCTATTTTGTTTCTATGTACGTTTCTTAACTAAAGGCCTGGATAGATGCAGCTCCAACCACACAAGGAGCTCGACACCATCCAGGACAAAGCAGCCCTACTTGACTGGCACCCCATCCACTCCTTCCACCACTCAGATACTCAGTAGCAACAGATGCAGTAACTCAAAGATCCTTAGAAAGCACCTTCCAGACCCACAACCACTTCCATCTAGAAAGGACAAGGACAGCAGACACATGGGAACACCACCATCTGCAAGTTCGCCTCCAAGTCACCCACCATCCTGACTTGGAAATATATCGGCCGTTCCTTCACAGCCACTGGGTCAAAATCCTGGAATTCCCTCCCTAACAGCATTGTGGGTCAACCCACAGCATGTGGACTGCAGCTTTCCACCACCTTCTCAAGGGCAACTAGGGATGGGCAATAAATGCTGGCCAGCCAGCGAGCGATGCCCATGTCTCCATGAATGAATTAAAGAGAGAGCCCAAATATACATTTTATAAACCGCTCTGACTAGAAGACCAACTAATTAGGCACAGGAATTGAATCAAGAACTTTTCTGCTGACTGTTTCAAACTGTGGGGCCTACCAATGAAGACGGAGGAGGGAGACTTTCTTCACTCAGAGGGTTGTTAGTCTGTGGAACTGTCTTCCCCAGAGAACAGGACGTGGCTGGGGCCATTAAGGCTAATTTTCTTGATTGACTCCTGCTCCTACTCCTTATGACTAGCTGCAACCATGGCAGACGGTAGGTAGGCTTTGTTGACTTGCCCACACATAGGCTTTAACCTCACCTGACAAAGTCACCTTCAGACATCCCGTAAGTGGTGGCGAGTTTGTTCAGCTCCAAAGTTTGTTCAGAGTTTAATTCATCAACATCGACTTCAACATCTTAAAGGCAGGAATTAAACATTTAGAGAATTTCACAGATCAATAATCCAGTCTAGCAGCACAAAAAACAAATATACCCCCAACCTTGCACTTAGCTCCGGGGTAAAGAGGGGAAAAACTGCACTTTCAGAATTACTGACAGAATCTACAAGATTATGAGGGGCGTGGACAGAGGGGATAGTTAGAAGCTTTTTCCCAGGGTGGAACAGTCAATTGTGAGGGGGCACAGGTTTAAGGTATGAGGGGCAAGGTTTAAAGATGTATGAGGCAAATTTTTTTTTTTTTACACGGGGGTGGTGGGTGCCTGGAACTCACTGCTGGGGAGGTAGTGGAAGCAGGAATGATAGTGAGTTTTAAGAGATGTCTTGACAAATATATGAATAGGATGGGAATGGAGGGATGTGGTCCCATCAAAGGTGGGGGTTTTAGTTCAGTCAGGCAGCATGGTCGGTACAGGCTTGAAGGGCCTGTTCCTGTGCTGTGATTTTCTTTGTTCTCCCTTCCTGGCCAACTTATTTTGCAAAAATAACACCTACATGGCAGGATCACAATATAAACCAGAGCAAAGTCACCTCCACAAAGTCGTCCCATTTCCCTCCTGAACTTGCATACTAGCTTGTCTTCCGCTCATAATGAAGTAAAGATGCCAGCCTTGGACTGGGGTGGGCACGGTAGGAGGTCTCAACATCAGGTTAAAATCCAACAGGTTTATTTGGAATCACCAGCTTTCAGAGCGCTGCTCCTTCATCAGGTGAATGGAAGTAGGTTTCACAGACACGGCATATACAGACCAAGACACAATTCCATGTTGGAATGCAAGTCTTTACAGGTACAGACAGTGTGAATGCAGAGAGAGATAATCAGCAGTTAAAGAGGTGTGAATTGTCTCAAGCCAGGACAGTTAGTAGGATTTTGCAAACCAAACCTTCCCGATTACTTGCTCCGCAGGTAATCAGGAAGGCATCTGGAATATTAGCCTTTAGTTTAAAGAAAATGGAGTGTGCCGTTCGATGAAACAGCCATTTAATTTGTAATAGAATATAGAGGCTAATGAGCAACTCTTAAAGGTAACATATAATAATATCTTGGACAAGAGGAGTGTACCATTGCGGGTGAGATAATAATAAGTGGGAAAGCAAGCAGTGATGATGACACAGAGTCTCCAGAGGGATGAAGGCATAGGTGAGTGGGCAAAAACTTGGCAGATGGAATATAATGTAGCAAAACATGAAGTGATGCACTTTGATAGGAAGAATAAAGAAGCTGAGTATTATTTAAGTGGAAAAAGACTGCGGCACAGAGGAACTTGGGGGCATAAATTACAGAACACTAGCAGTAAGGTTCAGCAGGTAATCGGGAAGGCCAATAGAATATTAGCCTTTATTTTAAAGAGAATGGATTATAAAAATAGGGACTTGCTAAACTATGCAAGGCACTAGTTAGACCACACCTGGAATGCTGTGAACAGTTTTGGCCCCCTTATCTAAGGGAGGAAATACTAGCATTAGAGGCAGTCCAGAGAAGGTTCACTAGCTTGATCCAGGATGTGGAGGGATTTTCTCATGGGAGGCTGAGTAGTTTGGGCCTGGACTCATTGGAGTTTAGAAGAACGAGAGACGACCTTACTGAGACATGCTGGATTCTCGGGGGATTGACAGGGTACAAGCTAAGAGGCTGTTTCCCCTTGTGGGAGAGTCCAGGAGGAGAGGGCATAATCTCAGAGGGGGTCACCCATTGAAGACAGAGATGAGGAGGAATTTCTTCTCAGAGGGGAATGAATCTGTGAAATTCTTTACTGCAGAGGCTGGGTCATTAAGTATGTTCAAGGCTGAGATAGAGAGATTTTTAGCCAGCAAGAAATTGAGGGTTATGAGGAAAAGGCAGGAAAGTGGAGTTGAGAATCAGATGAGCTATGATTTCATTGAATGGAAGAGCACTTGATGGGCTGAATGGCCGCCTCCCGTGCTGTAGGAATTCCATGTTCATGTTTTGGATGCAGGCACTTTGATGGAATTCAGTTCTGACAGAGCATGGGGTGTAGGAACAGAGGAGGCCATTCAGCCCATTGAGTCTGCACCCACAGCAATCCCACCCAGGCCTTATCCCCATAACCTCACAGATTTACCCCACCAATCCCTCTGACACTAAGCGGCAATTCATCAGGCCCAATCCACCCTAGCTGCACACTTTGGACTGTGGGAGGAAACCCACACAGTCACTGGGAAAATGTGGAACTTCACCCAGACAGTGACCCAAAGGTGGGTCCCTGGCACTGTGAGGCAGCAGTGCTAACCACTGTGCCGTTCACAGCTTATCTTAACCCCAATGTTATCTCCTTTTTAGCCCCATTAAATTTCCCTCTCAGATCTCTTCTTTCTGGATTCCTGGCCAGAGCTGCCAGACCCAAGAAGCAGAGCAGAAGGTCTCCACTGAGATCAGAAGGGAGGGGAACTCAAGGTAAGAGGGGTCACTGCTGCTATTAATATAGAATCCCTATCTGGAAACACTTGACATTACCTTCTGCTGCGACAGAGGTTTCCAGATGGTTCTCAGACACACAGCAGTGACTTACCTATGTCAGGGATCTCTTCATCCGAGTCACTCTTCTCATCCGAATCTTCTTCTTCATCTTCATCCCTCTCCTCGATCTTTTCATCTGTGGTTACTGAGCTGTCGTCATAAGTGTAGCCGATTGAAGCTTTCTTCTCTGCCAGTCTGTTTGGAGGCAAGGAGGACAAATGATTAATGGCACATTGATTGGGGGGGCGGGGGGAGAAGGGGAGGCAAATGGGATCCTGCTATGCACAAACCGCTGTCACATTAACCTATGTAATAGTGGTGGTGGTGGTGGTGAAGAATTCTGCAACCCAGCCTTCACCAGCACCACTGTTCGAGATGACAGGGATAGAATTCAGGGTAAGAGGGGTCACTACTGCTGTTAACACAGAATTCCTACAGTGCAGAAGTAAGCCATTTGACCCATCGAATCTGCACTGACAACAATCTCACCCAGGCCCTATCTCCAC
Organism: Carcharhinus amblyrhynchos; assembly: GCF_965287045.1. Taxonomy (NCBI): domain Eukaryota; kingdom Metazoa; phylum Chordata; class Chondrichthyes; order Carcharhiniformes; family Carcharhinidae; genus Carcharhinus; species Carcharhinus amblyrhynchos. The sequence goes on along the minus strand of NW_027650064.1, from coordinate 149,719 downwards.
GACCCCACATATTTACCACACTAATCCCTCAAACCAACACATTCCGGGACACTAAGGGGCAATTTAGCATGGCCATTCCACCTAACCTGCACATCTTTGCAGTGTGGGAGGAAACTCACGCAGACACGAGTAGAATGTCCAAACTCCACACAGTGATCCAAGCCCGTGAATTGAACCCGGATCCCTGGACATGAGGGGCAGCAATGCTAACCACTGTGCCACTATGCCGCCCCATTATCAACATGTTATCAACCCTGCAACAGAATTCAAACGCTTAAAAATTCAAGTATTTCATACAATCAAGCTTGTTCACACAGCAGCACAGTTAGTTCTCACTCTCTTTCCTAATTTTATGGGGTGTGCTCTTCTGAAATCTCAGTATTTCAAGGGCAGCCTTTGCTTTAAGGGCCTTCATACTATTCCACTGCAGGGGCATCACAGCCGAGCCCCATTTCAATTTTCACTGGATCGCAAATAGGGAATGCCGGTAAAGGCCAGGACATCCACTAAAAATAAACCCAAACAGATTGAAGACTATGAGTGAGACCACAGAATCCCAACAGTGCAGGAGGCCATTCAGCCCATCAATTCTGCACTGACTCTCCAATAAAGCATGCTACCCAGGCCCAAAACCTGTAATCCCACACATTTACCATGGCTAATCTATCTAACCTACACATCTTTGGACACTAATAGGCAATTTAAGTTTATTAGTATCACAAATAAGCTTACATTAACACTGCAATGAAGTTACCTTGAAAATTCCCTATTACTGTGAAAATTAGCATGGCCAGTCCATTTAATCTACACATCTTTGGACACTAAGGCAATTTAGCATGGCCAATCCACCTACCCTGCACATCTTTGGATATTAAGGGGCAATTTAGCACTGCAGCTTCACAGCTCCAGGGACCCAGGTTCAATTCAGCCTTGGGTCACTGTCTGTGTGGAGGTTGTACGCTCTCCCCTTGTCTGGTTTCCTCCCACAATCCAAAGGTGTGTAGGTAAGGTTGATTGCCTATGCTAAATTGCCCCTTAGTGTCCCAGAATGTTTATGTTAGAGGAATCAACTGGGTAAATATATGGGGTTTCGGGGATAGGGCCTTGGTGGATTGTTGGTGCAGGACCGATGGGATGAATGACCTCCTTCTGCATTGTAGGGATTCAATGTTTCTCCAGGGAGAACGTGCAGACTCCACACAGACGGTCACCCAAGGCCGGATTCGAACCCAGGTCCCTGGCGCTGTGAGGCAGCAGTGCTAACTACTGTGCCGCCCTGGGTCAGGGGTCACAAAAAAGATATTAACAAATCCAATGGACAAGATTTTTTTACCCAGAGAGCGGTGAGAATGTGCATTTCGCTATTGGACTGGTTCAGGCAAATAGGATAGGTGGGGAAGCTGGATAAGCACAAGGGAGAACGAAATAGAACATAGAACAGGACAGCACAGTATAGGCCCTTCGGCCCTCGGTGTTGTGCCAAGCTTTGTCCACAACCAAGATCAAGCTATCTCACTCCCTGTCATTCTGGTGTGCTCCATTGCCTATCCAATAACCGCTTGAAAATTCCTAAACTGTCCAACTCCACTATCACAGCAGGCAGTGCATTCACACCCCAACTACTCTTGAGTAAAGAATCTACCTTGGAGATCTCTCCTAAATGTCCCACCATGAACTTTATAGTTATGCCCCCTAGTAGCAGCTATATCCACCCGAGGAAACGGTCTCTGAACGTCCACTCTATTTATCCACCTCATCATCTTATAAACCTCTATTAAGTCGCCTCTCATCCTCCTAAAGAGGAAAGCCCCAGCTCCCTCAACCTTAGAACGTTGGTCCCTTAGAGGATGAGAAGTGGGACTTAGTGGTAGGGGATGGGGATATGGCTAAGGTCTTGAATAACTTTTTTGTTTCTGTCTTCACGGGGGAGGACGTGAATAATTTGCCAGGTGTTAGAGACGGAAAGGTGGTAGGACTGGAGGGTCTTAATGACATTACTGTTACTAGAGAGGCAGTGCTCGACAGACTGGAGGGGCTGATTGTGGACAAGTCGCCAAGACCGGATGGAATGCATCCGAGGGTTCTGAAAGAAATGGCGGAGGTGATAGTAGATGCCTTGGTGGTTATTTTCCAGACGTCGCTGGATTCCGGGGAAGTGCCGGAAGATTGGAAAACGGCTAATGTTACGCCGTTGTTTAAGAAGGGTGCCAGGCAAAAGGCGGGGAATTATAGGCCGGTTAGTTTAACGTCTGTCGTAGGTAAAATGTTAGAATCCGTCATCAAGGCAGAAATAGCGAGGCATCTTGAGAGGAATTGCTTGATAGAGCAGACGCAGCACGGTTTCGTTAAAGGGAAGTCGTGTCTGACAAATTTACTGGAGTTCTATGAGGATGTGTCTAGGGCGGTGGATAGAGGAGAGCCGGTGGATGTGGTCTTTCTTGATTTTCAGAAGGCGTTTGACAAGGTACCTCACAAGAGGTACAAAAGAGGAAGTTTACAAAATGTTGAGAGGAATAGATAGGGTGGACTCTCAGAGGCTATTTCCCCGGTTTGAAATGGTCGCTACGAGAGGACACAGATTTAAGGTGCGGGGAGGGAGGTTCAGAAGTGATGTTAGGGGTAAGTTTTTCACTCAGAGGGTGGTGAGTGAATGGAATCGGCTGCCGTCAGTGGTGGTGGAGGCGAACTCGCTGGGGTCTTTTAAAAGACTTCTGGATGAGTATATGGGGTTTAATGAGATTGAGGGTTATAGATAGGTCTGTAGGTTGGTAGGTGATGTGGTCGGCGCAACTTGTGGGCCGAAGGGCCTGTTTGTGCTGTAGTGTTCTATGTTCTATGTTCTAAGAGGTTATTGCAGAAGGTCAGGGGACATGGAGTTGGGGGTAGGGTGTTAGCGTGGATAGAGGATTGGTTGTCAAATAGGAGGCAGAGAGTGGGGGTCAATGGGTGCTATTCGGGTTGGCGGGTGGTGACTAGTGGAGTGCCCCAGGGGTCGGTGCTGGGGGCCGCAGCTGGAGTACTGTGTGCAGTTTTGGGCGCCGTACTTACGCAAGGATATTTTGGCCTTGGAGGGAGTGCAGAGGAGGTTTACTAGGCTGATGCCGGAGTTGAGGGGGTTGAGCTATGAGGAGAGGCTGAATAAATTAGGCTTGTACTCGTTACAGTTTAGAAGAATGAGGGGAGATCTCATTGAGACGTATAAGATGATGAATGGGATGGATAGGATAGAGGTGGAGAGACTCTTCCCGCTCAGAAAGGATAGTAGGACTAGGGGGCACAGCCTCAAGATAAAGGGGGGGGCGGGGGGGCGGTTTAGAACGGAGTTGAGGAGGAACTTCTTCACTCAAAGGGTGGTGAATCTCTGGAATTCTCTGCCCATTGAAGTGGTGGAGGCTACCTCGCTAAATATTTTTAAGACGCGGGTTGATGGGTTTTTGATAAGAGAGGGGATTAAGGGTTATGGGGAGAGGGCGGGAATGTGGAACTGAGCCACGACAGATCAGCCATGATCTTACTGAATGGCGGGGCAGGCTTGAAGGGCTAGATGGCCTACTCCTGCTCCTATTTCTTATGTTCTTAGCCTCCAAACCAGGCAGCATCCTGGTAAATCTCCTCTGCACACTCTCCAATGCTCCCACATCCTTCTTATAGTGAGGTGACCAGAACTGCACACAATATTCCAAATGTGGTCTCACTAAGGTCCTGTACAATTGCAGCATAACCCCACGGCTCTTAAACTCAAACCCCCTGTTAATAAATGCTAACACACAATAGGTCTTCTACACGGCTCCATCCACTTGAGTGGAATAGAAATATAAAAGCAAAATACTGCGGATGCTGGAATCTGAAACCAAAAGAGAAAATGCTGGAAAATCTCAGCAGATTTGGCAGCATATGTAAGGAGAGAAAAGGGCTAACGTTTCAAGTCCAGATGACCCTTTATCAAAGCTAAAAGGTATAGAAAGTGGGAGATATTTATAGTGCAGAGGAAATGAAAGATGAGTCACAGCCACAGAAACCAGGGGAAAAGCTGCTAATGGCAGCCCAGAGAGAGAATAAAGGGTGTGAATGGCCAAACGGCAGAGAAGCTGTAAACTGAGACAGATGAAAATGTTGGGGAAGTGGGGGAGGGTAACGGGACAGAGGTAAAATATAGAAAAGGGAAAGTCTTCCGGTGGCGGTGGCGGGGGGGGGGGGGGGTGTCCGGGTGGGGAAAAGGTAAGGGAAGGGCGATAAAATAGGGGGAAAGAGTGGGGAGGGGAAAGAAAAAGGAAGAAAGACAATAAAGAAATATAAGGTAGAGAACAGTAAAAAGATTAAATTAAATAGAATGAAAACAGAGGGGTTGAGATGGGGTAGAGCTAATCATCTGAAGTTGTTGAACTCGATGGCGAGACCGGAAGGCTGTAAACTAGCCGGAAGATGAGATGCTGTTCCTTGAGCAAATAGGAGGATGTGTTTATGAGTTGGGAGGCGGCTCATGTGGAGAGTACAAATACCAGCACAGACTCTCCACTTGTATTCAGCTGGGCTGAATAATCTGTTTCTCTACTGTATGTACTTCATAATTCTCTTCTTCAGCACCCCCGCTCCCATCCATCCTCAAGGGGACATCAAGTCCAATGACTGCAGCCCCGGTTAATATAAACTCACATGAACCTGAGTGCGATTGGTCAGAAAGGTATCAGTCTGGGCAATAAAGAGAGCTACTGCCTGTTCCATCCTGCTACCCTCCCCCACCTTCCCCCCAGGGACTGTACATACTTCTTCTTCTCGTCTTCATTGGGTTTCTGCATTCCTCCGTACAGTTCGTCGATGTATATCTGGTACAGGCACTGCTCCTCGGCAACTGAAACACAGATAAAGACCAGAAGGTTTAAACAAAAAGAAAAGGAATTCTGAACAAAAAATTAAACTTTGGGCCAGTGTGTGTGTGGAGTTTGCATTTTCTCCCTGTGTCTGCGTGGGTTTCCTCCCACATTCTGGTTAGGGTGCATTGACCCGAACAGGCAGCGGAGTGTGGCAACTAGGGGAATTTCACAGTGACTTTGTTGCAGTGTTAACGCAAGCCTTACTTGTCACAGTTTGAGGATAAGGGTTTTAGGACTGAGGGGAGGAGAAATTTCTTCACCCAGAGAGTGGTGAATGTGTGGAATTCACTATCACACAATGTAGTTGAGGCCACAACATTGTGTGATTTCAAGAAGAAATTAGATATAGCTCTTGGGACTAAAGGGATCAAAGGATATTTGGGAGGTGGGGGGAATCAGGATATTGAGTTGGATGATCAGCCATGATCAAAATGAATGGCAGAGCAGGCTTAAGGGGCTGAATGGCCTACTCCTATTCCTCACGTTCTGGTGGAAAAGATGGGTTGATGCCCCCCTTCTGACAGAACGTCAATGTTTCAAACACTGCGCAAGCTGCATAGATGGGGAGTTGCGATACTGATTAATAATGGTCTGACTGGATGGTGGAACAGGCTTGAGGGGCTGAATGGCGGCATTCCTGGTTCCCACATTCCTAACCCTCTGCTCCTTTAGGCTGAGTGCTGGATATTTCCTGTATTTGAATCAAGTTATTGGCATCAAGAGCTGTAAAGGGTGGAGCGATGGTCATCAAAGCAACAGCAGCTAAGCTCAATTGGAAATGGAAGACGAGGTTGATTTCCCACTGACACTGCCCGTGAGCAAGGGTGAGCTGCTGAGAACACGCAGAAACAACAGTGACAAGGATGAGGCAAGAACCAAGTGGAGACATGCTCAGGATAAACAGCTTAGACAGTTTGTTTTTAAAAGATCCTGCTGTGACAGTGGAGTCGGACACTTTAGGAACTTTCAAGCGGTTATTGAATAGACACATGGAGCACTCCAGAATGATAGGGAGTGGGATAGCTTGATCTTGGGTTCGGACATAGCTCAGCACAACATCGAGGGCCGAAAGGTCTGTACTGTGTTGTACTGTTCTATGTAGGACAAGTTTGGCCAGTTTACCGGCTGAACAATCACAACAGCTCCGACTGACATAAACTCAGTGAGGGACAACCGGCCAGAGTGCAGAACAAAGAGTGGAAACTTACTGCCTGCAAAATCATTCTGAACCAGACCTCGATATCGCTCATAATTACACTTCCGTTCGTCATTGTCGTATTCTGGCGAGCTGGATTAGAGAAAATAAATTGTCACAAGTTTGAGTTAGAATCACAGAATGCCTACAGTACAGCCATTCGGCCCATCGAGTCTGTACTGACCACAATCCCATCAAGGCCTTATCCCTGTTAACACCACACATTTATCCTGACTGCAAGGGTGAATTTGACTGAGGGGTAATCTAGCATGGCCAATCCACCTAACCCTCACATATTTGGACTGTGGGAGGAAACTGGAGTATCTGGAGGAAACCCACACAGACATGGGAAGAATGTACAGACTCCACACGGATAGTGACTCAAGGCAGGAATTGAATCTGGTCCATGGCATCGTGAGGCAGCAGTGCTAACCACTGTGCCACCGTGCCGCCCATACGAGGTGACTTTTTGGCCTATTGGGCCTGCACTGGCCCAATCCCTGTGGCCACACATATTTACCCTGCTAATTCCCCTGACGGCAAGGGTCAATTTGGCATGGGTCAATCAACCTAACCAGCACCTCTTTCGAGAGGAAACCGGAGCACCCAGAGGAAACCCACACAGACATGGGTAGAACGTGCAAACTCCAACACTGACAGTAATCCGAGGTAGGAATTGAATCTGGGTCCCTAGCACTGTGAGGCAGCCGTGCTAACCACTGTGCCACCCACACATCGAGATTTAGATAATGTTCATCAAATAATTGAAATCGTGTAGACTTCCCTCACTCTAAACGCAACATCTATTTTTAATGATGTTTCTGCTCAGTTTCGAACTGGGGACCTTAATTGCCCTTGAGCTGAGTGTCCTGCTGGGCTATTTCACAGGGTTTTAAGAGTCAATCATAAACTTCTGCGGCTCTGGAGTCACATGTAGGCCAGAGTCGGGAAGGATGGCAGATATCCTTCCCTAAAGGACATTAGTGAATCAGATGGGTTTTTACAACAATGATCATCAGTAGACTTTTTAATTCAAATCTCCTTATCTGACGTGGAATTTGAACGCAGGATCATAGAGTGTCACTCTGCATTTCTTGTTATGCATCCAGTGACTATTCTGCCAATGGAGCTCCCCCTGTTCTATGTTACCAAGTGACTGTTTAACCACTCCTTTGTAGTAATTTTGTGCAGCTTCTGGCAATACACACCAAGCACAGACCAACTCTTTTGCTCTGGTGCCAGGGCGTGGCATCCAGGTGAAACCATGTGGAGGTCTGTGATTCTCAGGATACCTGACATGGAGAATGCAAGGGAAGAGGTTCTCCTGACATGACAAACAAAGGGATGACGATTCCCCTCCTTCCCATTGCGCGGATACTCACAGGGCACTCAAAAATGGCGGGGTGTAGTCCAAGATGTAATCCAGATGTGCCCGGACATCAAATCGGTCGATCATGTTGTTTGTATCGCCCTGCCAAGGCATCCTTGGCGAATGAAAAAACAAACACAGAATCAAATCGGGAGCAAGTCCAAATTGTGAGCACAAAACACCATATACAGATGACACCTCAGCACTGGGAGTGTCAGCCTGAACTGTGCGTTGACGCCCCTGGTCTGCAGATTGAACCAACTATCTTTCAGAAGTCAGAGTACAGGGCGGCACAGTGGTTAGCACTGCTGCCTCAGTGCCAGGGACCCAGGGTTCAATTCCCGGTTTGAGTCACTGTCTGTGTGGAGTTTGCACTTTCTCCCCAAGTCTGTGTGGGTTTCCTACGGGTGCTCCGATTTCCTCCCACACTCCAAAGATGTGCAGGTTAGGTGGATTGGCCATGCTAAATTACCCCTTAGTGCCAAGGAGACTAGCTAGGGTAAATGCATGGAGTTATGGGAAAAGGGTTTGGGTGGGTTTGTGGTCAATGCAGCTCAATGGGCCAAATGGCCGCCTTCTGCACTGTAGGATTCTATAATTCTATTCTGTGTAGAACTGGGGCAGCATAAATCACATGCCCACATTCACTTCCCCTTTTCCATGATATTTCGACAACATTTAACAGTGGAAATGCTCGGGTAAACAATTCAGAATCGAAATTTGGCATGTAAACAAGAACCCATTCATGGGACGGCACAATGGTTAGCACTGCTGCCTCACAATGCCAGGGACCCAGGTTCAATTCCAGCCTCGGGGGACTGTCTGTGTGGAGTTTGCACATTATCCCCGTGGGTTTCCTCCAGGTGCTCCGGCTCCCTCCCTCAGTCCAAAGATGTGCGGGTTAGGTTGATTGGCCATGCTAAGTTTCCCCTTTGTGTCAGGGGGATTAGCAGGGTAAATATGAGAGGGTCATGGGAATAGGGCTTGGGTGGGATTGTGGTCAGTGCAGATTCAATGCCAATGCACCCCAGCCAGCACATCTTTCAGACTGTGGGAGGAAACCAGAGCGCCCAGAGGAAAGCCACACAGACAACCAAGGCTGGAATCGAACGCAGGTCCCTGGCACTGTGAGGCAGCAGTGATAACCATCATGCCACGCTACAATCTGCCATCGTGCCACCCTTTAAGGTGAACAGTTCAGGATTAGAGCTCAATAACCAAGCCTGACACTCCGGTGCAGTGCTGAGGGTGCGTTGTACTGTCAGAAATGCTGTTTTTTGGATGAGATACGAAACTGAGGGCCCTCAGGTGGACGTAATGATCCCATAGTGTCATTTCAGAAAGTGTAGCTAATGTTCTGGTCAATATTTCTCTCTCAAATTAGATCTTTAACAATTATCTCATAGAATCATAGAACCCTACAGTGCAGAAAGAGGCTCTTCGGCCCATCAAGTCTGCACCGAACACAATCCCACCCAGGCCCTACCCCCATATCCCTACATATTATACCCACTAATCCCTCTAACCAAGCATCCCAGGGCACTAAGGGACAATTTCTTAGCATGGCCAATCAACCTTACCCACACATCTTTGGACTGTGGGAGGAAACCGGAGTACCTGGAGGAAACCCACAGACACAAGGAGAATGTGCAAACTCCACACAGACAGTGACCCAAGCAGGGAATCAAACCCAGGACCCTGGAACTGTGAAGCAGCAGTGCTAACCACTGTACTACCGTGCCGCCCATCTGGTCATTATTTGATCATTAATACACTGCTGTTGTGGGAGCTTGCTGTGCATAAAATATAATGTGGCAGCTATTACATTGTTTCTTTCATAAGATGTGGCCGCCCATCCTTAATTGCCCCTTGAACTGAATGTCTTGCTCAGACATTTCAGAGGGCAGTTGACAGTCAACCACATTGTTGTGGCCCTGAAGGCACATGCAGGCCAGACCAGGTAAGGATGGCAGATTTCCTTCCCTAAAGGACATTAGTGAACCAGATGGGTTTTTCTGATAATTGACAATGGTCATCAGTAGATTCTTAATTCCAGACTTTTGAGTTCAAATCTCGCAGTCTGCTGTGGTGGGATTCAAACCCGAGTCCTTAGAGCATTATGCTGAGTCTCTAGATTACTAGTCCAGCAGCAATACCACTACATCACTCCCCAGCAGACTGCGTCTCAATTACTTCATTGCCTGTAAAGCACTTGGCAGGACCTGTGCTCATGCTATACAGATGCAAGTCTTTCTAGTGTCATTGGACACTTGTCAAACTATGTTCAGAGGACAGATGGTGAAATATTTAGACACACAGTAGATTTATTTAGAGAATATAGCATCACACATCTCTCCTTTCCACCTATCAATAGTGTTCTGGCAGCTAACTACCTCCATAGTTCCAATGTAAGAAATAACCCCACAGACATAAATCCCTCTTCAGCTTAGGGTTAGGTTAGCACAAAAAATAATCGGCTCAAGTGGAAGCTAGATTTCCAGCCTTTCAACCCCTCCGGACAGATATAGAAGGACACCTGCCTTCTGCCTCCCATACAGCAGCCTCCAGAGAAAGGGAGGGTCTTTAAATCCAGACAGAAAAAGAGGCACAGAGAAGGCTACCTCTCTCTAAAGATCTCAAGCAGCAATTGACTTGATTTCTCTGTGTGAACTTAATTCTGCCTGGTCACATGATTTCTCTTGTCAATCAACCTAACCAAGCTTTACTCTAGAAAAAAAAACTCCAGGGGAAAACACTAAAATAACAGAACATTAGCCCAGATTAAAACAAAAGTTTTAACAATTGAGATCAATTATGCTGCTGCAGTAATGGCAGGGCCATCAGTTACAAAGTGGCACCGGTTAATAGAACTGACTGCTAAAATAAATCCTGCACAAGAAACAGGATTTCTTAAAGGCACAGTATCATCACACCTTTAAAACGATCCATAAACCAATAAAATAATTAACAGCCCCATAAAGGGGTCTTTTTTAATCTTTTAATATTATAAACCATAAATCATTAAAATTAATTCAACAAGACAGAATGACAGCCCTTGGCGGAGCACCAAAACAAAAACAGAATGGAGACCAACTCTACTGAGTTACATAAATCAAATAAACTGAGGGACAAACAGAAGGGGCAGCCAATTAAAGAGGAACTGCCTTAAGCAAATACAAATCACAAATGAAACCTAAAACTTCAAACCAGAATATGATTAAAAGGGTCAATAAAGCTCCCCCAGTCCCTGCTGTGCCCAATGAGCGTGAAAGGCCTGGATGGTGCCCATGGACACCACATGCACCCCGGACTGTGAGTATGGCCGTGGTAGAGGGGCAGACCGTTGGGTCAGAGGACCCCCTCAATCATCTACTGCCTGTACCCATTGCTGGCAAGTTTGGCCAGTTGCAGGAGCAGGTTCACGAGGAAGTCCTCCTTCCTCCGGTGCCCATAGATCAGGAGTTTGGGGCTGAAGTGCAAGAAAGGTTGAGGAAGGCAAAGTGGCAGGAGGTGTGTAGCAACAAGCCCTGAAGGAGGCCCCTCTACACTGAAGATAAAGCACAGAAAGTCAGAGGTTTACAGCACTGGAACAGGCACTTCGACACAACCTGACCATGCTGTCCTTTTTGTTAACTACTAAGCTAGTCCCAATTGTCCGCATTTGGCCCATATCCCTCTATAACCATCATACCCATGTAACTGTCTAAATGCTTTTTAAAAGACAAAATTATACTCATCTCTACTATGACCTCTGGCAGCTTGTTCCAGACACTCACCACCTGTGTGTGAAAAAATTGTCCCTCTGGGCACTTCTGTATCTCTCCCCTCTCACCTATGCCCTCTAGTTTTAGACTTCCCTACCTTTGGGAAAATATTGATTATCTACCTGATCTATGCTCATTATTTTATAGATCTCTTTTAAATCATCCCTGAGCTCCCCACACTCCAGGGAAAAAACTCCCAGTCTATCCAGCCTCTCCTTATAACTCAAACCATCAGGTCCCGGTAGTATCCTAGTAAATCTTTTCTGCACTCTTTCTAGTTTAATAATATCCTTTCTATAATAGGGTGACCAGAATTGCAAACAGTATTCCAAGTGTGCAATTCCAAATGTCAACAACATGTCCCAACTCCTGTATTCAACGTTCTGACCAATGAAACCAAGCTTCCCTAATGCCTTCTTCACCACCCTGTGACTCCACTTTCAAAGAGCTATGAACATGTACCTCTAGATCTATGGCTCTCCTCAATACCCCACCATACTTAATGAATAAATACCAGCCCTCTGTTTATCATTAACCGCAACAATACCATTGAAGTGTAGCCAGTCAGACAATATCACTCACATGTTGAGGGGACTCTCTGCAGCGAGGGCCACGGCAGAATCCAGGTGTATTTTGCATGCCCGACCATGTACCTGCAGGAACTGCGCTGGATCCTTTTTCTGGAAATCAGAGATTGCAGAGCACCATTCAAGTTGGGAAATTTTTTGTTTGAGTTTTTTAAAAATCTTAGCGTGAACCAACCCCAACGTCACGGAGCCCGAATCCAAAAAAACTCACAATCTTTTCGTAGTACTCCCTGCGTCGCTCCGCGCGCTTCTTGTAATCCACCATCATCCCACGCAGTTTCCGCTCGTGCTTCCGGGCTTCGTGCCACATGATGGATTCCGGGTGACGCAGCTTACGCAGAATGGGAAGTCTGAAGAGGAAGGAAGCGATCACGGTTCAATGGCCAGCATCCAACAACAACTTGCGTTTACATAGTGCCTTGAAGCCAGCAAGGTGTTTACAGACCGTAGCAGACAAAATTTAATATGGAACCCCAAGGTAAGAAAGGTGGCCAAAAGCTTCTTCAAAGAAGCAGCTTTTCAAGAGCATTTTAGAGGGAGTGGGCGAGACTGCCAGAGCTACATAGGAACACCGCTGAATTTTTGTAACAGTATGTTTTACACTCTTTCGTTTCCTTGTCTATAAACGGTATGTTTTGTCTACATAGTGTGGAAGAAATAACACTTTTCAATGCGTGTTAATACATGTGACAATAATAAATTAAACTTTTAAGGGCGGCATGGTGGCACAGTGGCTAGCACTGCTGCCTCACAGCGCCAGGGATCTGGATTCGATTGACAGCTTGGGTCACTATCTGCAGAGTTTGCACGTTCTCCCCCATGTCAGCATGGGTTTCCTCCAGGTGCTCCGCTTTCCTCCCACAGCCCGAAAAACGTGCTGGTTAGGTGCACTGGCCACGATAAATTCTCTCTCAGTGTATTCAAACAGGCAACCCGGGTATTTTCATATTAACTTCATTGCAGTGTGAACGTAAACCTACTTGTGACTAATAAACTAAATTTTAAATAAATGAATATTTCTCATACATATCCTCCTCTACATGTCAAATTCTAAATCATTAGTATTCAAGTTTTATACCAAGCAAAATGTCCAACCCAGTACTCCTTTGCAGGAAACTGATCCACGAGTCTGGTGCAGAATCGTAAATAACGGGTTTGATCCCTGCCAGGTCCCAAAAACACAGACGGTATACACAGACATATGACATTCAATACATCATAGATCATTGTGCCAGCAATAACCTCTGGTACTGGACAGCGACACAGTAAAAAGTCTGACAACACCAGGGGATACCCTAACTACCAACTGAGATCAGTTCCTCGATGTCGTCATAATTCCAGGGATGATAAACGCGGGTTCAATTTCGTCACTTAAGCACGCAGGAGGCAGGGAACTGTTCACAAGTACCAATTAACAACTTGCATTTAACTTTTCATTCAATTCTTTATGGGATGCCAGTACTGCATGGGTGGCATGGTGGCACAGTGGTTAGCACTGCTGCCTCACAGCACCAAGGGACTGGGTTCGATTCCCGGCCTCGGGTCACTGTCTGTGTGGAGACTGCACATTCTCCTCATGTCTGCGTGGGTTTCCTCCAGGTGCTCCGGTTTCCTCCCACAGTCCAAGGATCTTCATGTTAGGTTGAGTGGTCATGCTAAATTATCCCTTAGTAGCCCAAGATGTGCAGGTTAGATGGACTGACCATAAATTAACCGTTAGTGTCAGGGTCACTGACAAGTAAATCCTTGGGCTTATGGGGATAGGACTTGGGTGAGATTATTGTCAGTGCTAGATTGATGGGCCAAATGGCCTCCTTCTGTAACATATGGATTGTATGATTCCTGCTGGACAAGCATTTAGTTTCCATCCCAAGTTGCCCAAGGACAGTTGAGAGTCAGTCACGACGGCCAGACCAGGTAAGGATGGCAGATTTCCTTCCCTGACATTAGTGACCGACGTGGGGTTTTTCAGACAATCGGTGATAGTTCCACAGTCTGAGACTAGCTTTTTATTAATTGAATTGACAGATTTTTATTAATTGAATATAAATTCTAACAGCTGCCATGGTGCGATCTGAATCTATATACTGCAAAGTATTAGCCTGGGGCCCTATGCATTATTAACCCAGTGACATTACCACAGCGCCACTCTCTCCAAAAACAGGTTGACAACTACAGATATATAGTGGCAAACATGCAGTTCAAAGCGGGGGCAATTTGGGTTTCAAAATGCACTTTTAAAAAAAATCAAAAACCACAGATGGCTGGAGAGACGTAGGGGGGACATTAAACTTGGAGGAAGGAAAGATGAGAGCGGATGTTTAAAAGGCACAAAGGAAATGGACACTGTGCTAAAGTATGTCCAAAAATTTGAGTTTTAACAAGGAGGGCTGTAAAAGAAAGGGATGGGGAGCTTGAGGGAATTTAAGGAATGTATTCCAGTAAGTGGAACGCTAGCAGTTCAAGTCACGGCAGCCAAAGAAAAGGAATAAACACCTCGACTCCTCTGACCTTCTGCGTCCTTTTAAAAATATTATTTATTCACTTCACCTGTCCAGAGGGCAAAGAGCAACTCAGCGAGAGGGCGTGAAAAGCTTGACTGTATGCAGTGGCATTCGATCTGCAGAGACAGAATGAGGAGAAAGGCGTTAACAAGGAATGGAAACATGGATCCCACCAAGGACTCGAAGTTCTACCATCGACCTGGAACTAACTTCGATTTCCCCTCTCTGCAAGTGATTCCTGGCATTATCTGGGCTTTATACAGACTGATTATACGCTTAAAATAAGAATGAAACCTGGTCCAGTTCACCCAAATTACTGGGTGGAAAGTATTTGAGAGGATTGTCGGGGTAATTCCCCTCCTCCAACATAATCCACTCCCTTCTATCCAGCTTCTGCCCAGGTCCCTGGAACCCCTCAAGCACCCCCCCCCCACCCTCCTGCTTCCCCACACCTGCCCTCTTCCCCCACACCCCCTCTCACCCCCACACATATCCTTCACCCGCTCCCCCCCTTCACCTATCCTTCCCCCGCTCCCCCCCTCACCTATCCTTCCCCCGCTCCCCCCAACAACCCCTCGCTCCCTCACACCCACCCCCTCGTCCCCCCTCCCCACTCCACCCCCCACCTCGTTCCCCCCCCACTTCGTCACCCCCACTCCTCCCCCACCTCGTCCTCCCCCCCACTCCCCCTCCATCTCGTCCTCCCCCCCAACCTCGTCCTCCCCCCCACTCGTCCTCTCCCTCCCCCCACACCTCATTCCCCCCCACCTTGTACCCCCCCACTCCCCCCCCACCTCGTACCCCCCCACACACCTCGTCCCCCCCCACTCCCCTCCACCTCGTACCCCCACACACACCTCGTCCCCCCCCCGCCTCGTACCCCCACACACACCTCGTCCCCCCCGCCTCGTACCCCCCGCCTCGTACCCCCACACACACCTCGTCCCCCCCGCATCGTACCCCCACACACACCTCGTCCCCCCCCGCCTCGTACCCCCACACACCTCGTCCCCCCCCGCCTCGTACCCCCACACACACACCTCGTCCCCCCCCGCCTCGGACCCCCACACACACCTCGTCCCCCCCCGCCTCGTACCCCCACACACACCTCGTCCCCCCCCGCCTCGTACCCCCACACACACCTCGTCCCCCCCCGCCTCGTACCCCCACACACACCGCGTCCCCCCCCCACTCCCCCCCGCCTCGTACCCCCACACACTCCTCGTCCCCCCCGCCTCGTACCCCCACACACACCTCGTCCCCCCCGCCTCGTACCCCCACACACACCTCGTCCCCCCCCACACACCTCGTCCCCCCCCACACACCTCGTCCCCCCACACACACCTCGTCCCTCCCCGCCTCGTACCCCCACACACACCTCGTCCCTCCCCGCCTCGTACCCCCCCACACACCTCGTCCCCCCCGCCTCGTACCCCCACACACACGTCGTCCCCCCCGCCTCATACCCCCACACACACCTCGTCCCCCCTGCCTCGTACCCCCACACACACCTCGTCCCCCCACACGCACCTCGTCCCCCCCCGCCTCGTACCCCCACACACACCTCGTACCCCACACGCACCTCGTCCCCCCCCACTCCCCCCGCCTCGTCCCCCCCCACCTCGTACCCCCCCACTCCCCCCCCTCGTTCCCCCCCACACCTCGTTCCCCCCCAACTCCCCCCGCCTCGTACCGCCCCCACCACTCCCCCCACCTCGTACCCCCCCACACACCTCGTCCCCCCATCACTCCCCCCGCCTTGTACCCCCCCAACACACCTGGTCCCCCCCGCTCCGTACCCCCACTCCCCCCGCCTCGTACCCCCCCCACACACCTCGTACCCCCCCTCCCCCCGCCTCGTACCCCCCCCTCCCCCCGCCTCGTACCTCCCCTCCCCCCGCCTCGTACCTCCCCACACACCTCGTTCCCCCCACACACACTCCCCCCCCACCTCGTCGTCCCCCCTCCCACATCCCCCCCACTCCCCCCCATTCCCCTATAACCCCCTCCGCTCTCCCACACGCCCCCCCCCGCGCTCACCTACTCCCCCCTCCCCGTCCTCCTCACCCGCTCCCCATCACTCCCCCCTCCTGCTCCTACACCCGCTCCCCCAATTCCCCGCCTCCTGTTCCCCATCACTCCCCACTCTGTCCCGCTTCCCCCGCTCCTCTCCCCGGGCTCAATGGCCTTCATTCCCGCCTCCTCCATCCGCTCCTTTCACCTGAACCCTTAACCGCGCTCCGCCATCTTTTCTTCCCCTCTTAGCCAGGCCGCAGTGACAACTTCCGCCCCGCTGAGCTCCCCTCCTTCCGCTCCCCCTCGGCCACGTCCGCCCCGCTGGGTACCGCAGCCAAAGGGGCTCCCCCGGAAATCCAGGTGCGACAATAGTTCTGCAGTAAGAGTTTCTCCTCCACCCCATTTGATGAAGGGGCAACGCTCCGAAATCTCGTACTGCAAAATAAACCTGTTGGACTTTAACTTGGTGTTGTGAGACTACTTACTGTGACTCTATTCTGCACTCCCTCCTTTCATTCTCCCCTATGAACGGTATATTTTTGTCTGTATAGCGCACAAGAAACAATCCACCCGGTATAAACACTGTATCCCAATACATGTGAAAATAATACTTCAAATTAAATCAAATTAATTCAGGGTCAGAGCTAAGAAGCAGATCCCAAGTCTACCTCACCCAGAAAGGATTGTATGAATCGATTTAGCTCAGTTGTTCAGACAGCTGGTTCGTGACACAGAGCAAAGCCAACAGCATGGGTTCAATTCCTGTACCAACTGAGGTTGTTCATGAAGGTGCCTTCTCAACCTTGCCCCTTGTCTGAGGTGTGATGACCCTCAGATTAAATCATCACCAGTCAGCTCTCCCCCTCAAAGGGTCCAAAATCCCAAGATATGCAGGTTTAGATGGACTGGACATGATAAAATTTCCCCATAGTGTCCAAAAGATATGCAGGTTAGATGTGGTAAATGCACTGGGGTACAGCAATAGGGTAGGGGGAAGTGAGTATGGGTGTGATACTCTTATCGAAGAGTTGGTGTAGACTTGATGGGCTGAATGGCCTCCTTCTGCACTATAGGGAATTCTGTGGAAGACCATCATTTGGTTATCTGGGACTATGAAGACATTGCCTTTTTTTCACCTGTATGATTAGATCATGGTTTTATGAGAGGGAAATCCTGTTTGACAAATATATTCTAGTTTTTGAGGATAACAAGGAGAATAGATAAAGGAGAACCAACAGTTGTAGTATACCTGGATTTCCAAAAGGGATTTGCTAAGGTGCCACATAAAAGGTTAATATACAAGATACAGCTTCATGCATTTGAAGTTACATTTCAGCATGGATGGAAGATTTGATTTATTATTGTCACGTGTTGGGATACAGTGAAAAGTATCGTTTCTTGCGCACTATACAGACAAAGCATGCCATTCATAGAGAAGGAGAGAGTGCAGCATGTAGTATTAGTCATAGCTCGGGTGTGAAGAAAATCAGCTTAATGCAAGGTAAGTCCATTCAAAAGTCTGATGGCAGCAGGGAAGAAGCTGTTTTTGAGTCGTGACCTCAGACTTTTGTATCTTTTTCCCAACTGGGAAAGGTGGAAGAGAGAATGTCCAGGGTGCGTGAGGTCCATGATTATGCTGGCTAAGTGTAGCTAAAGTCAATGGATTGGGCTACATTCACAACCCTGTGATCTATGTGCCTCCAGCATCCACGGCATGGCCCCTGGGTACACACACAGAGATTGGAATGGCAGCACCTCATTGGACTCTATCAATCAAGGTGGTCAGACCCTGATTGATTGATTGGTGGTGATCAAGAGACCGCCCAAAAGGCTGCAAAACCAATGAAGGATAAAAGGTGCAGCACAGCGGAAGGAAGAGCATGAACTAGAAAGAGGCAGAGAGCGCGCGACAGGAACAGAACAATGGTGAGCACCACCAGCAACTGGTACCACGAAGAGAGCCACCGCACCAACAATGGAAGGAAAACCAGAGCCTGAGTATCAGACCAGACCAAAGGAGCAGACTATGCAGAGGGCTACAGAGACCAATACACGGATAAAGGCCAATATCTGCCTGCGTACTTGCCAGTTACACAAAAGTCAGGGACCTGGGTTCAATTCCCAGCTTGGGTCACTATCTGTGTGGAGTTTGCACGTTTTTCCTGTGTCTGCGTGCTCTGGTTTCCTCCCGCAGTCCAAAGATGTGCAGGTTAGGTGGATTGGCCATGCTAAATTGACCCTTAGTCTCAGGCAGACTAGCTAGAGTAAATATATGGGGTGAGAGGATTAGGACCTGGGTGGGATTGTTGGTGGTGCAGACTCGATGGGGTGAATGGCCTCCTTCTGCACCGTAGGGATACGACTGCACGGCCAATCCACCTAACCTGCACATCTCTGGACACTAAGGGGCAACTTAGGATGGCTGCTGCGTTTCATGCATGACAACAGTCACTGCGCTTCAAAACAAAGTGCTCAGCTGGCTGTAAAATGCTTTGACACGTCTGGTGATCGTGAATAACACTAAATCAATGCAAGTCTTTCTGTGCGTTTTTCTCGCCCTTCGAGCCTCCTCCACCAATTATGTCACCGCCTTCTAGAGATCTGACTAAGGTGTAAAAGCAAGGGGTAACTAATTTAAAAGGGAAATGAGGTAATTTTTTTCTCTCTCATAGGGTTGTGAGTCTCTTCCTGAGAACATGGTGGGAATAGAGTCTTTGAATATTTTTAAGGTAGAGGGGTGGATAGATTCTTGTTAAGCAAGGGGGGAGTGTGGCGATAGATAACGGGGGAGGGTAGGCAGGATGCAGATTTGAGGTAACTATCAGGTCAGCCATGATCTTGTTAAATGGCAGAGCAGCCTCAAAGGGCCTTACCTGCATTTTGGCTTTGTTTCCGATCTCTGGCAGTGGGAGTGTTTTGCATTTGTTAAAGGGATTCAACCACTCCTATTTTTCGCCCTGATCCTGACTTTCGTTCTATTCCCCTCCCTTCCTCCGCTTGCAATCCTGCTACATTTCTACCTTCCAATTCTGATGAAAGGCCAACCACCTCAACAAAAAAAGGAACTATTTCTATTTCAGGGTGGCACAGTGGTTAGTACTGCTGCCTCACAGTGCCAGAGACCTGGGTTCGATTCCCGGCTTGGGTCACTATGTGGAGTTTGCATGTTCTCTGCGTGGGTTTCCTCTGGGTGCTCCAGTTTCCTCCCACAGTCCGAAAGACATGCTTGTTAGGTAGATTGGCCGTTCTAAATTGCCCCTTAGAGTCGGGGAACTAGCAGGATAAATACTTGGGGTAAGAGAGATAGGCATTGGGTGGTGTTGTGGTTGGTGCAGACTTGATGGACCAAATGGCCTTCTTCTGCACTGTAGGGACTCTAAGATTCTCTCTCCACAGACCTGCTGAATTCTTTTCAATTGTTTTCTTCCTTTATTTGCTTTAGAATCTTGTGTGGTCTTTTTACCATCAATACAGCTACACAGTATCTCAATCAGAGGAACGATTGCAGAGGCTTAAGTCACACAATGCTGGCTTTTCCCCCTGTCATTATCCCTGAGATTATAGCTATCCGCTGTAGAGAGGCAGGCATTTAATCAAGTGCTGACACTCCAAATGAAGTGGCCGATAAGAGTTTTCCTAGCTGAGGGTATTACAGAGCCAAAGCAGATAATCCCTCCGTGACTGGATCCTAGACTTCCTAACTCATAGACCACAATCAGTAAGAATACGCAACAACCACGATCATCCTCAACATTGGTGCCCCACAAGGCTGTGTCCTCAGTCCCTTACTATACTCCTTATACACTTATGACTGCATTCCCCTCCATCTTCAAGTCTGCTGATGACACCACTGTAGTGGGTCAGATCTCGAACAATGATGAGACAGAGTACAGGGGCGAGGTAGAGAATCTGGTGAACTGGCGCGGCACTAATAGTCATCCACTTCAGGAAGCGTAGTGGAGGTCATGACCCTGTCTACATCGACAGGGATGAAGTGGAAATGGTCGAGAGCTTCAATTTTTTAGGTGTCCAAATCACCAACAACCTGTCTTGGTCGCCTCATGCTGACACTATAGTTAAGAAAGCCCACCAATGCCTCTGCTTTCTCAAGGGGTTAAGGAAATTTGGCATGTCAGCTACAACTCTCACCAACTTTTACAGATGCACCACAAAAAGCATCCTATCCAGATGTAACACAGTTTGGTACGGCTCCTGCTCTGACCAAGACTGCAAGAAACTACAAAAGGTTGTGAATGAAGCCCAACCTATCATGCAAACCAGCCTCCCACCCATTGACTCTGTCTACACTTCCCGCTGCCTCAGCAAAGCAGCCAGCATAATCAAAGACCCCACACACCCCGGACATTCTCTCTTCCACCTTCTTCCATCGGGAAAAAGATACAAAAGTCTGAGGTCACATACCAACCGACTCAAGAACGGCTTCTTCCCTGCTGCCATCAGACTTTTGAATGGACCTTCTTTACATAGTAGTCTGTTATGTGAGGACTTGTCCAAAACCCTCTGAAAGTCTAAATAACTACATCCACTGGTCCTCCTTGGTCAACTCTACTAGTTACACCCTGAAAGAACTCCAATAGATTTGTCAAGCATGATTTCCCCACAACCTCGAAAGAACTTTTTAAAATTCTGCTCTTCTGAGAGCCTATACGGGAAGTGTGTTATCTCACCATCTAACCAGCTGGCTGTGCATGGAAAGGCGATTCTCTCCTGTGTACGCTATGAACGGTATGCTTTGTCTGTAGAGCGCACAAGAAACAGTACTTTTCAATGTAACCCAATACATGTGACAATAATAAATCAATTTAGCACCCAACATTCTATTGAGCCTCATAGACTGTGAGCCAGGGAGGTTCCCCAAGGTTAAGTTCAGTGTGTTGAGTTAGAATCCACACAGGCAGCAGATAGTTAATCCGCTATCCCAATTGAAAGCATTCACGTGTGGATCTTGAGCAAGAAAGCAAACTGGTTCCCCTCGGGCTATGTACCCCAAAAGAAGAAACATGCACTGATTTGGCATGTCTTGTGACAATGGGTTTTCCTACACAGTGTACAGCCAATTAGTTAGATGTTGCGTACAGGCTGTCACAGGAGTGGAATTTTTAAAAGTTCTTTCGAGGTTGTGGAGAAATCATGCTTGACAAATCTATTGGAATTCTTTGAGGATGTAACTCGTTGACTGAGAAGAACCAGTGGATGCAGTTTATTTAGACTTTCAGGAAGCTTTGGACAAGTCCTCACAAGTCCTTCTATGTAAAGATAAAGCACAAGGGATTGTAGGTAATGTCTTGAGATGGATCGGAAGCTGGTTAGCAGGTAAGAAGCAAAATGTTGAGATAAATGGATCTTTTTCTGATTGGCAGTGACTAGTGGGGTTCCACGGGGATCTGTGTTAGGACCCCAACTATTCACATTATGTATTAATGATTTGGAAGAGGGAACTAAATGTATTATCTCCAAATTTGCAAATGATACAAAGTTGGGTGACAATGCAGAGATACTTCAGCGTGATTTAGACAGGCTGGGTGATAAATGCAGTATAGTGTGGAAAGAAGCGAGGTTATCCACTTTGGTAGCAATAATATGAAGACAGATTATTACTTGAATGGGTGTAAATTGACAGAGGTAGATACTGAGCAAAATCTTGGTGATCAGTGCAACAGTGGTTGAAAGTAAGCACTCAGGTACAGCAGGCCATAAGAAAATAAATGATATGATGGCCTTCGTAGCGAGAGGATTTGAACATAGGGATGGGGGTGTTTTGCTGCAATTGTATAGTAAGAAAGCTAAAAACACCAGATTAAAGTCCATTACCTGATGAAGGGGCAGTGGTCCGAAAGCTCGTGATACCAAATAAACCTGTTGGACTTTGACCTGGTGTTGTGAGACTTCTTACTGCGCCCACCCCAGTCCAGTGCCGGCATCTCTACAATTGTATAGATTATTGGTGAGGCCACACCTGGAGTATTGTGTGCAGTCTTGGTGTCCTTATCTGAGGAAGGATGTCCTTGCAATAGAGGGAGTGCAGCAAAAGTTTACCAGGCTGATTTCTGGGATGGCAGATCTGTCATAAGACGACAGACTAAGTCGGCTAGGATTATATTCACTGGAGTTTAGAAGAGTGAGAGGGGATTTCATGGGAATTTATAAAACTCTAACAGGATTAGACAGGGTAGATTCAGAATGTTCCCAATGGTGGGGGAGTCCAGAACTAGGGTTATAGTTTGAGGATAAGGGACTGAGGTGGGGAGAAATTTCTTCACCCAGAGCATGGTGAATGTGTGGAATTCACTCCAAGAAAGTAGTGAGGCCAAAACATTGTCTGATTTCAAGAAGAAATTAGATAGCTTTTGGGGCTAAGGGGATACGGAGGGGCGGAAATCAGGATATTGAATATGATCAGCTATGATTAAAATGAATGGGGGAGCAGGCTTGAAGGGCCGAATGGCCTATACCTGCTTCTGGTTTGTGTTTTTATGTGGATGTTTGCTGACCAGGCCAGCATTGCTCTCGAGGTGGTGGTGGTGAGCCTGCCTTCTTGAACTGCTGCAGTCCCCGAGGTGTAGGCACATCCACAGTGCTTTTAGGAAGAGAGTTCCCAGGGACAGTGAAGGAATGGCCGATATATTTCCAAATAAGGACAGTATATGGCTGCAGGAGGAATTTGCAAGTGGTGGTCATAGAATCCCTACTGTGCAGAAGAGGCCATTTGGCCCATCAACTACACTGACAACAATCCCACTCAAATATTTATCCCTGCTAGCCCCCATGACACTAAGGGGCAATTTAGCACCACCACCATTTATTTACAAGCTCCCCTCCAAGCCACTCACCATCCTGATTTGAAAATATGTTGGCCGTTCCTTCACAGTCACTGGGCCAAAATCCTGGAATTCCCATCCAAATGGCATTGTGGATCAACCCACAGCAGGTGGACTGCAGAGATTCAAGGAGGCAGCTCACACCACCTTCTCAAGGGGCAATTAGGGATGGGCAATAAAGATCAAAGCAACATACTGCTGGAATCTGAAACAAAAACAGAAAATGCTGGAAAATCTCAGTCGGTCTGACAGCATCTGTGGGGAGAGAGTACAGTCAACGTTGAGTCTGGACGACCCTTTGTCAGGGAAATTAATGCTGACCAGCCAGCGACGGTCATGTCCCATGAATGAATAATAAAAAAAAAGGTCCATTAGCACAGCAGGACAATCTAAAGAACACTTTCTTCTTGGAGGGGGGCTGGGTCAGTTCATCATATCCCAGGTCATAGAGCTTTACAGCATGGAAACAGGCCCTTCAGCCCAACTTGTCCATACCGCCCTTTGCTTTCTAAACCACCAACTTGTCCCAACTGCCTGCATTTCGCCCCATCCCTCTATAACCATCTTACCCAACAATACTCAAGAAGCTCAACACCATTCAGGGACAAAGAAGCTCAACACCATTCAGGGACAAAGCAGCCCCACATGATTGGCACCCCATCCACAAACATTCACTCCCTCCACCACTGATGAACAGTGGCAGCAGTGTGTATTATCTACAATATGCACTGCAGCAACTCATCAAAGATCCTTAGACAGCATGTAACTGTCTAAATGCTTTTTAAAGTACAAAACTGTACCCTTCTCTACTACTACCTCTGGCAGCTTGTTCCAGGCACTCATGACCCTCTGTGAAACAATTGCCCCTCTGGACCCTTTTGTATCTCTCCCTTCTCACCTTAAACCTATGGGCCGGTCGATGAGTGTCTGGGAGAGCGGGCAGCAGGAAAGAAGAAACATCAAAAAGAGGCGACGCCGCAGAATTTAAGAAATCTTTTTTTTATTTTTAATTATTAACCAAGATTCTGAATAAACCCAAAAGATGCTGTAAAACTCACATAATTGCACTAGGTTCATTTCAGAGCCTGGAGGGGCCCGGTGGAATTATGTCCACTTGCCCAGAATCAACATAATAATCAAACATTCTGTACAAGTGCAGCTACTTGAGGAGGCTTCAACATACAGTGATTGTGGGCAGAGATGTGTGCTCCGTCACCTGTGGGTACAATGACGAACAAAAAAACAACACTGACTTTGGGCACTGTCTGATCTTTAAAAGCTTCCACTCAGAGGTGAAAGGAATGCCGACGTTCCTTATAAACCATCCCACTCCCCTGCTCCCAAAGGAGCAATAACAATGGGATGATCCAGGAATTATTAAAAACCAAAGGAGCCAGCGCTGTCCGACAGCAAATTCAGGGTAGTTTAAGGTTTTATTTATTTATTAGGCTTACTCCTTAAGTAAGCTTATCCCCTGGCCAATCCCCCTAACCTACATATCTTTGGACACTAAGGAACAATTTAACATGGCCAGTCCACCTAACTGACACATCTTTGGACATTAAGGGGCAACTTATCATGGCCAATGCACCTAAACTATATGTCTTTGAACTGTGAGAGGAAATCAGCAAAGTCCATGTTTTTAAAGTTTTTTTAAAGTTTATTTATTAGTGTAACAAGTCAGTTTAAATTAACATTGCATTGAAGTTGCTGTGAAATTCTTCCAGTCGCCACACTCTGGCACCTGTTTGGAGACACTGAGGGAGAATTTAGCACAGCCAATGCACCTAACCAGCGTGTCTTTTGGACTGTGGGATGAAACCGGAGCACCCAGAGGAAACCCACGCAACCATGGGGAGAATGAGCAAACTCCACACAGTGACCCAAGCCAGGATTTGAATCCGGGTCCCTGGTGCTGAGGCAGCAGCGCTAAACCGCTGTACCACTGTGCCGCTCTGCAAATTCACTGCAAGTTTTAAAAAAAACTGCTTTGCAGGGTTACTCTGAATGCTCTCATTCTTAATAGCCAGGGCAGATAATAACGGCAGTCAACAAGCCTAGGTCCTACTGACAGAGAAATGGTTAGGGCTTAAACTAGAAGGACAGAGGGATGTAAGGTGGCAGATGAATTCTGCATGGTGGGATGAAAATTGAGAACTCTGAAATCTTGCTGAGGAGAGAGGCTCATTGCTGAAGCTTTTCATCCTGCACTCATCAGGATAAATACAAGAATGCCAAATTTCAAAAGATGACAACAAATTTCACCCTAGGAGAAAAGAAACTAGGGCTCCCGGCCAGAGGCAACTCATCAACCAATCAGCACAAGCTGATTGCAATTGTTTGAAGTTTGGTGTTCTTGGGTTTATCCTGATGAGTACAAGCTGAAAAGCTTTGACAATATGTCTCTCCTTTCAACAATATTGGAAGGAGCTGGGGAATTCTCACAAAACTGGAGTAAAGGGGCAAAAAGGAAGAAAGTTAGGTATGGACTTAGAGAGACAAACAGAGAGAGAGATAGACGGGGCGAGAGAGGTACATGGGAACAGAAATTAGGGTCTCTTCCCAGCAAACTTCCTGGCCTTACAATACCCGATGTTGCAGCTGTGCAAGTCTTTAGCTAGTGGCATTGCCACTCTGACACTGAAGAGCAGAAATGTTGGGTGCCCTTTGGTGCAGAAAGAATTCAAACAGTGGGTGCTTTCTTTAGCACCTGAAGGAAAGGCAATTGAAAGGATTTAGAATCAGATCAGCACTGTCAGCCCAAGGGCAACATGTTCTCGGTCACTGCTACTGACTGCACAGGTGAACACCTTCTCAGATTCTGCTAAAATGCTTCACAGGGCAAAGCCACCCACTGAGAGTGAGCATCGAGAGCCACAAATGGCCAGGGAGGAGTGGGGAAGAGATATCCACCTGATCACAGAGAACTGAGCTATTAGTAACTGTGATAGCACAGTGACTCAGTCAGCACCTGTAGGGCAGAGAGGGGGGAGGGCAGAGAGGAAGACAGAGAGAGGGCAGAGGAGAGGAGGAGAGGGGGGAGGACAGAGAATAGGAGAGAGGAGTTTCAGAGATGGAGGGTTGGAGGGGACAGAGAGGAGGAGAGAGGGAGCAATCAGCCAACAGACATCAGCCTAGTGGAGAAAAGTAGAGTATTTTAGCCGGTTTGTGAAGTTGGTCTAACTCCAGCATCGGTCAGTCATATCTCCTCTACCTTCGCCTGCCTCCAGCTTTGGAGCTGGACTAACGGGGAGAGGAGGAATTACTGGTCTAGCAGTGGAGGAAATTCTAAGTTAGTGTCTGTCCTCTTTTATTGTGAAAATGATTGAAACTGTGGAATCAATGCACCCCACAAACCCATACTCACACCCACTGGTACACGGGGAGAATGGATCACATCACATTCCTCACTCTGCAACACCTGGAGAAACCTCCATTTAGCGAGCATTGCTACAAGATCAAGCAAGGAGATCACTGATATAGCAAGGGGTCATTTAAATTGGGAACTGGTTCACATGAACCTCCTGTTGGTTTTATCAGCAGAAAACAATGGCGGAGGGGGTCAGGAATAGGAGAGTGAAGTCGGTGTTGCCTTTTGCTCAGAATACTGTACTGCACAATAGAAAAGACTGGGGAGGGGTGGAACAATCATCTCTGCTCAGAATCTGCGGGCTGCAGCTTTACGTCTGACGCACTCCTCAGACGGGGAGGGCTATCCTCTTCACTCAATAATTCCCACATGTTATAACAGTCATTTAAAAGCAGTGTTATTAGAAATCACCAACTGCCATGCCATGGACATTTGCTCCCTTCCTCTCCCCCCCATTCACCATCCTACATCCCAGATCAATCCTGGCAAAAGTCTTCATTGTTCTAGCTAGCAATAAAATCTGTGTTCTTCTCCCAGGCTCCCATTCTCATTTTAGAGTGTTTGTGATTACAACCTCATTTCAGTGGTGCCCCTATTCACCGTGCTTATAGCTTTGTCTTTCTTGCCTCTGGAAACAAACAGCTGCTGTTCACTTGGTCCCACATCGAAAATAAATAAAACCTTAATAGCCCGCAAGCAAATTCTGTGTTATGGGTCCTAATTCTTTTCGCCCACTACCCGCCCACCCCTGCCTCCCTTCTGATTGCCATCCAGCTTTGTGACCACCTCTCAGGGTCATTCACAGAATCCCAAAGCCCATCAAGTCTGCACCGACCACAATCCCATCTCCATAATACCATGTATTTACCCTAGCTAATCCCCCTGACACTAAGGGGCAATTTAGCATGGCCAATCCACCTAACACTCAATCTTTGGACAGTGGGAGGAAACCGGAGCACCCAGAGGAAACCCACACAGACTCCACACAGTGACCCAAGGCCAGATTTGAATCCAGGTCCCTGGCGTTGTGAGGTAGCAGTGCTAACCACTGTGCCTCCAGGCTGAGCATTCGGCAGAGTGGCCCAGAGCAGGAGAGGTCACCCCTCAATCACATCCTCTCCAGCCCACCCTCCTGGGGGCCAGGAATGGGCAACCCTGACTGATATTTCTGCACCCAGGTAGGATGTTCAAACTGATCCGTGACACCTTCTGGCTGCCCCAGATATTCCTGACCTTGTACAGCAGAAGCGCAGTCCGCTTAGCTGTTGGGGACTTCAATGTTAATTTTTTAAAAAAGGCAGATGAAAACATGGGACCCAAATTCTAGCAGCATAGCCTCTCTACCCTCCTTCCCAAAAAAAAATGCTTCTCTTCAAACTAACAGCTGCTTGGTTCACTTTGAGGACAAGGTTGCTGTCTTCCCTTGTATCATTGCATCTACATTAGGTAGATTTGCCAGTCACAATCCTGGGATTGTGAAGAGAATGGGAGTGGCGGAGCCCTCTCTCTATAGAGAGCGGTAAATAAATAGGAATAGTGAGGAGAGACCCAGAGGGTACCAGGTTTGGATGTGTTGCACAGTTTCTAAGTGTGCCACTTTCTGAAATGGAAAGCAGACCTCGAAACCTGCTCCTGTCAACGCAACCGGGCAGCATTATCCTTTCGGGTTATCAACTCATTAAAAGGATCCAGGGTGTGGAGGGAAAGTGGGAGTGGGATACTGAAAGTGCTTCATCAGTCATGATCGTATTGAAGGGTGGGGCAGGCTCGAAGGGCTAAATAGCCTACTCCTGCACCCATTTCCTACACTTCTATTCTCAGCAGTGCTAAAGCAGACATCTGCTGGAAAGCCACTGTTTACCCAGCACTTGACTTCAGGAGTGGAGTATCACCCTGCAGAGCTGTGATAACAACACTCGGTTCTTGTTTTGAATGAATTTTTGCGCTTGTTTGGGGTCTTGAACGTGCAGGCTTTGGGCACCAGAGACCAGTACAGACTGCCTCGCCCGCGAGAGGATGCCAAGAACAGCGGTCAACCTGCTCTTTGACCTTTCCGGCAAGAAAAACAAATAACGAGACCCACTGAAAATGAAGGGGAATCACTGTCCAGCTCCAGCTAGCCCATGACAGATGCCAGGATGGACACACCTACCCACACATTAGCCTCCCCCCCACCACCACCACCACGTACAGCTAACCCCAGCCAATATTTTTTTTGGCAGGGCACACAGCCTGAACCCACATCTCTAAGACAGACAAAGTGTACAAGAGTTGCCACAACAAACAGAGACAGCCAAAAAAAAAACACAATTATTATCACAACAAAATTCTTGGACTGGAGAAAACAATCGGGAAACAAAACGTGAAGCAGCCCAGCAATACCGGTTCACGCTATCTCTATACATAGTGTTAGACTATACGTCGGATACTCCGCGCCAGGAAGTTACAGTATCAATTTATACACATCCTGCTGTAACTTGCATGCAGCAATGTCTTGATACAACTGCCCTGAAACATTTATTGCACTTTTTCCTTTAAAGAGAAAACCTCTGGATTCTGGCACTCCGCTCCTTCGGGCTCATGCCAGACTCCCGCTTAATTTGGATTAGTCATGGATACATGCCCTTATCCCCAACCCCACCCCCCTTCCCACTAAATGGGTTTTAATAAATAATCGCTTACAAAACAAGCACTTATTTGCACACTTTAAGCTCTGCCCCTCGCTCCTCATTTCCATCCTTACATTCTTCCGATACAGCAAACTCGTGAGTGGGTGGGGTGGGGCAAAGGTTACACGCCACTTTCGTACCGTTGGGTTGCACGTCACAATGCCTGTAAGCCTTCGGGGTAATCAGTCAGTCAGTTTGTACCTTCTCCCCCTCTGGATTTCGCTAAAGCCTGCGTAACGTCGCCTAGTGTTTGCAACGGACAAGTCTGGCAACGTCTATCCGTGGAATCAGTGACTTGGGCAACCTTCATCCCAGTGTGATTCCTGAGGGCAGTCTCAAACTCCTTGAGTTTCTCAATAGCACGCTGACCATCTCTGGGATGACTCTGGGCAAGACTTCCACCTCAGAAGATTTCACTGACCGTGGTGAGACAGTCATGGGGTAGCCAACCAGCGTAGGAAAATCTTCCAACCTTCAGATAGTAGTTTTAGAATGCACATCCATCCAATCTGGGAGGGGGTAAGGAGTCAGGATAGGATGGTTCCCTACATAAACTCCAGCCATCCAAGCCGCAGAGGAGATTAAGAGGCACAGACACAACAGATGCATGCTACTGTCTCGAGGTTCCCAAAAAAAACAATTCCCATTTCGGAGTTGACCAAGAGCCTGGAATGAGTTGATGCTGAACGGGACCCACACAACTTCTGAAACCCTTGAACGCACCATTCGTTTTGTATGATAAGACAAAAAATTATTCCAATTTGTCTTCCAGCAGAGTTCACATCTTTCTATTTTCACTAATCGTTCCTTACTGCTTCCTCCAGGGGCTATCAAACCTCTCCCTGTGTAAGGAAGTAGTGACACAGCAAGCAAAAACATGGAGGTAGAATTGGGAATACCCCTCTCCTGACCCCACCTCCCACCGGTACCTAACAGAATCCACCTTCAGTCAGTTCCACACTTCCAGACAAGGTGACGATTTGATCGCTGTACCATTTCAATCTTCGCTTTCTGCGAGTTATCGATTCAAAAAGTTCCAAAAAAATGTTGCATGGGGATTATTTCTGAGTGTTCCCCACACCCCCCAACAAAGAAATCAATTCTGAGGTAATATGATGGGATTACCCCTCCCCACTCCATGTGCCAGTGAGCGCCAGATAAGATTGCCTCGGATTAATTCAAGAAACTTCAAATGGTCCTCTCGCATTCCCCCACTCATCCTGTGCAACAGAGACCATTTATTGCTTTAGTTCAGTTACCCTGTCCCAAGTGAGGCAATCTGCTCTGGCTTCACAATGAGGTTTGGACAAGGGAGGGAGGTGGTTGAAGTGCAATTCCTACAGAGTGTGATTCCTACAGAGTACCCAAAGGCAGCACTGGGCAACATCAAAACAAGCCGTTCCTTCTTGTTATCCCTCTCAATCTACCCAAGTAGAGAAAAGCCAGGACTTTCCTTCTCCCCGTTGAAAATCACGTTCAGTACTTGGGCTTTCATTTAGGGGAATGCGTTGAGGAGTGTCAGAGAATGGTTTGGTGTGGGCGAAGGAATTTAAGACAGATTGCTAAATGGAATTTTAAGGATCGGCACTGCTCCTGATCTGTGGAGATTCCCACAGGGCGGCTGTTGTCCTCCCCAGGAATGCAGTTGCATTGGGATAATGCATAAGTCAGTCATTATCATAGACTTGTGGTGGCATGCGTTATTTGACGGATTGGGTATAGCAAAATGCAAAGCAGAAAGGTTGGAAAACTTTGGAAATAAAACAGCCGGCTGGTCAACATCCGCACCGGCCGGTGAAAGGGACATAAAGGTAACTCAATCTGCTTACTCTATTTAAATATGTGGAATGATGTTGCTGATTTTCTCCCCAGTACCTTCTGTTTTTATTTTACCACTTGCAAGTTGATCGATTCTGCATTGATGACCTGCATCATCAGGTATAAAGTGAAGGAAAGTTGGGGGGTGGGGGGAGGTTCACTTCACACTGCTCCAAGAACACTGCAGAATGTCAGGGGAGAGCCTGGAGGAGGGGAGGGGACTATCACATTGCTTCAACTCTGGTCAGTCACCAGTCCACACACGGCAACTCTGAGCCAGGGTGTGGATCAGGAAAGCAGTGCCCCAAAGAGTAGAAATAACCTGCTTCCTGGGTTGCAAATTTCAATCTCAAATTGCTGTCATCTGCGTTCAAGGCTTAGCTCTGCCGAAATAAAACACAACTATCATTTCCACGAAGCCGTGGAGATCAAACCGGGAAAGTGAAAGTGTCTTGTGGAAAAGATTTTGCAAATTGTTAGATACCGCTAGGCATTTCAGAGGAATAATTAGGAGGAATAGTACCTTTCATCATTTTCGATCTTCCATCCCTTGAAGATTAACTAAAAACCCCCCTGGGGACTGACCTACTTTCATCAAATGGTTGGGAAGTTGAGTAGTGTCACTGATCAAATGTACATGAATTCAGCTAGTTAAATTAGTGTTAATCTCATGTTGCCAAGCATCAGTCATGCCTAGATGCAGCCAAGTAGTTCCAGAGGGACATTTTGACACCTTTCCCAATAGGCGCAAACCGTTCTGCTCAACTCAAAAAGTTGCGTCAGCGCTACAGCTTTCGAACTGCAGCTCCTTGGGCAATCTCCACGCAGCCACGCTTAATTACCCAACATCAATAAACATCACGACTAAAAATAAATAGCATCTAATCCAAAATAAAAAAAAAACCTCACTGGCAAACTAGAACACAAGCAGTACCAGGGCTGAAAAACGATCTTTTTGAGTGTTTCTGATTTTCTTCCCCACTGGTTGTCAGCGAGCATCCTTTCAATATTGCGGGAGATCACAGTGAGGAACGACAGACAGGAGCCAGGAGTCAGAAGGTGGGAGGTTGCGGGCTGCTTTCTGGAATATTGGACCTGCTCCTCACTAGCGATCGAGATCGCTAGCAAAAATGCTAAATGGGATAGGAAAAATTCTACACGCAGTTTACTGGTAAATAAAGAATTAATCCCAGCACTGTCACAATGCACGCACTATGAGGGCAAAAGTCTATAGCATGAGTAGTACTTTCACAGTCTCTTTTAAACACCAGACATGGTGACCACCCCCCACAGGCGCATCGCTTGTGTAAAGGGGGGGGTCTCTGCCCCAGCAGCGAGGCACCACCCCCATCTGACAGGGTCCAAAAGCAATCTATTATCTCCTGGGCGGCGCTTTCTTTGGTTTGTACCCCAACCGAAATGAGGTCACAGAAACCCTTCCCCCGGAGGCGAGATGGAATGGCGTGGTGATGAGTGAGGCGGATCTACAGCGGACAGTCCAGCAGCCCCTGCTCCGACTGAAGGAAGAGAGCAGCGAGGAGAGGGCAAGAGGGAAAATACATCTTTTGTTTGGTGCTGAAAGGGGGAGGGGGGATGGGGAATCTTCAAGGACCGCCTCAGTACATTCAGCAGCACCTGAAAGACACTGCAGAGCAACAGAAATGAACATTTCAGTTAATATTGATATAATAATTGGCAAGAGACAAAGATGGCATCAAGGGACAAGATTTGAAAACACTTACTGGCTCACTCTCACGACGTTTCACGACATGTCTCCTGACTCGCTTCCAGCAATAATTCCTCTAGCTCCTTTTCAGTTTTGGGAGATGTAAACTCTTCAAAAATAAAACAGAAGTATTATTAGAACGGGGCAGGTCGGGGCTTAGTCAGAACAGGTGGATGGAAAAACGGATTTAAAAGGAACCCTGATGTCCTTATTTGACATTCTTTTTCTTTAGACCATAAGGAATAGGAGCAGAATTAGGCCACTTGGCCCATCGAGTTCGCTCTGCCATTCAGTCATGGTTGATATTTTTCTCATCCCCTTTCTCAGAACCTCTGATCCTCTTATCAATCAATAACCTATCTCTGTCTTAAAGACACTCAATGCCACAGCCTTCTGCAGCAAAGAATTCCACAGATTCATCACTCTCTGGCTGAAGAAATTCCTCCTCATCTCTGTTTTAAAGGATCGTCCCTTTAGCTCGAGGTTGTGCCCTCTGGTTCTAGTTTCTCCTACTAATGGAAACATCTTCTCCACGTCCACTCTATCCAGGCCTTGCAGTATCCTGTAAGTTTCAATAGCATCCCGACCCTCATCCTTCTAAACTCCAACGAGTACAGACCCAGAGTCCTCAACCGTTCCTCATACGACAAGCTCTTCATTCCAGGGATCATTCTTGTGAACCTCCTCTGGACCCTTTCCAAGGCCAACACATCCATCCTTAGATATGAGACCCAAAACTGATCACAATGCTCCAAATAGGTTCCGAACAGAGCCTTACACAGCCTCAGAAGTACATCCCTGCTCTTGTATTTTAGCCCTCTCAACATTTAAAAGAACAAAAACACCTGCCTCTGCTGAGAGTGCCAATTTGTCCCCGGAAACTGTCTCACAGCCAAGAAAAACCTTTGAACTCCCGACTCCAATGCCCCTGCTTTGAGAGTGCGTATGAACGATGAGCACTGGTAGACTTTTTAACCTTGGGAGAAAGGGCAAGGTGGGGGGAATCTCAGCTGAGTCCAGTTACACAGAGGCCTTTTGCAGCATCTTTATGACTGAGATCGGCTCATTTAGCAGATATTATCAGGAATTCAATTTGAGGTTTCTTGGAACTTTGTGGCTTAGTCATGGTAGACGCCAATGAACATCGGGGGAGGGTGAGGGGGGCGCAAACAGGCAGGGGAGTTGGGGTAAAGATTGTGGCAATGGGGAGGGAACTGAGGGAGAGAGAGAAGACTAATATTCAACTTCAGTTGATTTTACATGAACGATGCTAGTTTAATTGGACTTCTGTCTAATTAGTTGAACAGATAAAAATCATTTGCACATTGTAATCTGCCTGGGTAAAAAGCCTGGCACAGCCATCCTAACAGCACAGTGGGTGTACCTACATCATGGGGCTTGCAGCAGTTTAAGAGAGATGTTCAGCACCACTGTCTCAAGGGCAATGAGGACTGGGCAACAAATGCTGGCCCAGCCAACGATGCCCACATCCTGCAAATTATTTTTTGTTTATTCATTTGTGGGACATGGGCATCGCTGGCTGGCCAGCATTTATTGCCCATTGCTGGCAATAAATTGTTCAGAGGGCAGTTAAGAGTCAACTACATTGCTGTGGCCCATGTGGGCCAGACCGGGTAAGGATGGCAGATTGCCTTTCTTAAAGGACATTAGTGAACCAGATGGGTTTTTCGGATAATCAACAACGGATTCATGGGCATCAGTAGATTCTTAATTCCAGATATTTTTAAATTGAATTCAAATTCCACCATCTGCTGTGACAGGATTCGAACCCTAGCCCCCAGAACATTAGCTGAGTTTCTGCATTAATAGTCTAACGATAATACCACTAGGCCATCGTCTCCCCTTAATTAAAAAAATTATAGTTTAATAGTTACAGAAGAAGTCTTTTCAATTAAAAATCTCTGAACAAGGGGACTGAATAATGTTTTTAAATACAGAGAATTGTATCTGAAGGATGAAAGGGAGGCAAAGAGCTAAATAACTTCAAGGTCTTGTGAAAAGTAGTGACACAGTGGTTAGCACAGCTGCCTCAACAGTGCCAGGGACCTGAGTTTGATTCCCGGCTTGGGTCACAGTCTGCGCGGAGTCTGCACATGCTCCCCATGTCTGCGTGGGTTTCCTCCCACAGTCCAAAGGTGTGCAAGTTAGGTGGATTGGCTACACTAAATTGCCCCTTAATATCCAAAGATGTGTAGGTTAGGTGGATTGGCCACGTTAAATTGCCCCTTTGTGCCCAACAATGCATAGGTTAGGCAGATTGGCCATGCTAAATTGCCCCTTAGTGTCCCAAGACATGTAGCTTAGGAGGGTTAGCAAGGTAAATGTGTGGGATAGACTCTGGGCAGAATGCTCTGTTGGAGAATCTGTGAAGACTTTATGGGCTGAATGGCCTCCTTCTGCACTGAAGGGGTTCTATGACTCGATGAAAATTGAATTATAGTGTAGAGGTGATGCAAGGAGTCTTAGTATGAAGTGGTGGACGTGGGTATTTACTTGCAGCTTAGGAGGAATAAGTGGTGAATGGATCACTACGTTATTAATAAAATTGATGGTCATTAGCCCTGATTTACCAGGAGTCAGACATGACATATTAGAGTGCACACACACTTACCGTGTTCAATGCTGCAGCTCACTGCTTTGTCATCCTTTCCTGTGGTTAGCAGTGTTGACTCAGGCAGTCTCTGCACAAGCTCCACTTTCAGTCCATTGGGTAAGGCAGCCCCACGTATCGCATGATCACAGTCTTTAGCGCAGACCGCCTCAAAGTCGTGACTGGAGTTATCTGCACCCCGGTCTGGGTCTGTTGGACTCCCGGATTGGAGGTTATCCCCTGAGACAGGGGCTGGGACAGTCAAAGTCGGAGTGTCTGACACTGAGCAAGGCAAAGGTTCCGGCGAGGACTCTGCCTCCTTTGCGGGGAGCCTGTCCTTTCCGCTTTGCGGCGCTTTGTTCAGCCATTGGAGGTCCTGGATGTTGGGATTCTCTGGGGGGCTTTCTACTCTGGTCACCAAGAAGACTTTGTGCCCCCTGCCCGGGCTGGATACGAGCCGCTCGTTGCTTCTTGGCGTGATCTCAATAGGTGAGCTGACAAAGACGGGGCTCTCCAGCCCTGGGGATGGTAATTCGGAGGCAATCGGTGTCGACTCTTCAGCGGTTCCCTGGCTGCCCCCATCGCCCTCTGTGACTGATTCCTGTGCAGAGGGGCTCTCCAGAAGTACTTGCTGGTTTTCTGGGCTTGGTGTTCCAATCATGCTCAGCTGCCTCGGACTCCTCCCAGACTCACCCTGTGCTGCCGGCTGCACATTACCTTCCACAGAGGAGGATGTGGCATTCAGTTCACTGGGACTGCCCGAACCTTCAGTACTCCCAGGTACGGACTGTACACATCCTTTGGGAACTCCAGTTCCTGATTCATCTGACGCTTCCTCTGCCTTTGGCCGAGCCTGGCTCCTCTGGGCCTCTTCCTTGTTATCACACACCGTCACAGTGATCTCCGGCATCGACGCAGAATGCTGCACCTTCTGGTCCTTCTCCTCCTTCTCCTTGGCCAAGATGAAGTTCCTCTTGCAGCCGTTTTGAATCTCCGTGAGGAGAGCTTTCTGAGTTTCGATAAAACTCTTCACCTGGGGAATAAATGGGGTGGTTGGTTACACAACAACTTCAGATTGAACCTACATAGCACCTTCAACATCATAAGATGTAATCAGGATTTCAGCATGAGAGTAAAGGAAGAAATTGGATCACAACATAAGCAGATATTAGGACAAGTAACCAAAAGCTGGGTCTTATGTTTTATGGAACGTGTTAGAGGAGGATAGAAGGTTAGAGGGGCTGAGGGAGCAAATTCCAAGGCTCTTGCCCCTGGCAACTGAATACAGAGTCACCAATGGTGGAATGATTAAATCAGGGAATGTGCAAGAGGTCAGGATTGAGTTTCTTAGAGATCTCAGAGGGTTGTAGGGCTGGAAGAGGTTAAAGATAGAGCGGGTGCATGGAAACAAGTTTAAGTTTATTTATTAGTGTCACAAGTAGGCTTACATTAACACCGCAATGAAGTTACTGTGAAAATCCCTGAGTTGCCACACTCTGGCGCCTGTTTAGGTACACAGAGGAAGAATTTAGCACAGCCAATGCACCCCTAGCCAGCACATCTCTGGACTGTGGGAGGAAACTGGAGCATCTGGAGGAAACCCACACAGACGGGGAGAACGTGCAGACTCCGCACAATGACCCCAGCAGGGAATCAAAACTGGGTCCCTGGCGCTGTGAGGCAGCCATGCTAACCACTGTGCCAGCGTACCGCCCATTCATTCAAGAGATTGAATCATAGAGTCCCCAAATGCAGGAGGCCATTCAGCCCATCAAGTCTGCACCAACAATAATCTCACCCAGGGCCTATTCCCATAATTCCACGTATTTACCCTGCTAGTTCCCCCCGACACCAAGGAGGGAACACATTCAGGACACTAAGGGGCAATTTATCATGGCCAATCCACGTAACCCGCACATTTTTGGACGGTGGAAGGAAACCGGAGCACCCGCAGGAAACCAACGCAGATACAGGGAGAATGTGCAGACTCCACAAAGTCGAGGATCAAACCCAGGCACTGTAAGGCAGCAGCACTAACCACTGTGTCACCCTCATTTGAGGCACTGGCTGACTGGAAGCCAGGGATCTAGTGAATTGTAATTAGCAGACAATCTAGGCTCACAGGATAAAATGTTCTTGCACAGGAAAGCTGAGTCGAACAACACAGGTCACAACACTTCACTGTGAGAAACACACTGCAAGGCTTCAAAATGATGCAATCGATTCTCGAGACCAAAGAATTGCTAGAACTTAAAAAACCTGCAGTATGAGGAAGACTCTTTATGTCGCAAGCTTGCTGTCGTCTAAGCACTTGCTCCTCATTTGATGATTAAAGGTTTTGATAGTTGTATATATGGGCAGCACAGTGGTTAGCACTGCTGCCTCACAGCACCAGGGACCTGGGTTCAATTCCGGCCTCGGGTGACTGTCTGAGGAATTTGCACATCCTCTCTGTGTCTGTGTGGATTTCCTCCAGGTGCTCCAGTTCCCTCCAACACTCCAAAAATGGCAGGTTAGGTAGAATGGCCATACTAAATTGCCCTTTGGTGTCCTAAGATGTGTAGGTTAGGTGGATTGGCATTACTAGATTGCCCCCTAATATCCAAAGATGTGCAGGTTAGGTGGATTGGCCATGCTAAATTGCCCCTTAGTTTCAAGGAGGGGTTAGCAGAGTAAATATATAGGGTTACTGGGATAGGGCCTGGGTGGAATTGTTGCTGATGCAGGCTCGATGGGCCGATTGGCTTCCTTCTGCACAGTAGGGATTCTATAATAGAGAAAAAACTATCTCCTCCGGTGGAGTCACCCAGAACAAGGTGGCATATAATTAGTGCTGTTCAAGTATAATGTCAGGAAGTACCTTGTCACAAAAATGTGAGTGGAAATTTTAAACTCTCACCCCAAAAAAAATATACATATAGCAACATAAGAGCAGGAGGACCCATGCAGCCCATCGACTATTTTTAAGGCAGAGATAAATAGACTCTTGATAAGTAAGCAAGTGAAAGGCCATCAGGGTAGGCAGGAACATGAAGTTGAACAGTGAAGCTTAAAGGGCAAGGTGTCACATGAAAAATTAATATGCAAAATTCGAGTTCATGCTGTTCAGGTAACATCTTAGAAAGGAGGGAGGATTGGTCAGTGAAAGTGATTATTTTACACATTCTCCTAGCTTTTAGACAGTATACCTAAGACACAGAACTAACAGTAAAGAGTTAAATGATTCTTAAAACAAGCAGATATCTTACAAACGTGAATACAGTAAGAAAATTAAACAAGTGACTATAATATTAAAACATACAAGCTGATATTTTAAAATGTATTTTACTGTGATTGCTTGCTTTGGCCAAAGCAAGTTACCGAAAGACATGATGGGAAAGGTGAACAGTTGTGAGTCAAAGGCCTGGGATCCCATTAGCCAGCAGAACTCATATCTGGAAGATACTTATGAGTTAACACATTTTGCAACAATAATGAATAGTTTCAGTCACTGCCCAGACACAAAATAGACGTGTCCCCGGATGGAGTAACACGTCTATTCAGCTTGGCAGTGGGAGCGTGGGAACATCCCCTATGGTAGTAAGAACTTAAGAATGCCTACCATAACCAGGCAACAGGGAAGTAGCTTTAGCCAAGAAGGGAGTTCACGTCTGGATTTTATGGACGAATGAAGTACCATCATGCTGGCAGGTATGATGTGATTGGCTGAGGTACTTGACAGAGATTTGTATTGATGCGTGCATACCAAATGAAACTAATTTTAAACTAATGAAGGGTGGAGAATCTGATAAAGAAAATGTACAACCTTATTTTTGTTAGCTTTATTTTTTGTTGGCCTTATTTTTGTTACAGGATGCACTGGCCGTACTAAATTCTCCTTCAATGTATCCAAACAGGTACTGGTGTGTGGCCACTAAGGGATTTTCACAGTAACTTCATTGCAGCGTTAATGTAAGTCTACTTGTGACACTAATAAACAAGCTTGAAACTTTTCATCTAGACTTGAAACATTGGCTCTATTCTCTCTCCACAGATGCTGTCAGACCTGCTGAGATTTTCCAGCATTTTCTGCTTTTATTTCAGATTCCACATCTGTAGTAATTTGCCTTTGAGCAAATAATTTGCCTGTAGCTACAGCTTAATTTTTTGTGATTCACATACAAGCTGATATCTTTCAAATTTGAGGCCCTGGAAAATAAGTTAGTGGAAGAGATGGGCTGAGGGGCCTTCCGTTTCAAATCGAGGACACCTATAAATACTAACCGTTTCTTTCTTGGGCTCCCTGTCCAGGTCAAGCCTCAGGAGGGAATGATTCACTTTGAGAGCCAGTGAGAGGGCCATAAGCCCACCAGTCTTGATCTCGTTTTCGCGCAGATCCAGTCGGAGGAGGCGAGGGCTGTCAGCAATGAATTCCGCCACAGCTACAGCACCTGGAGGGGGGAGAAAAAAAAGATATACCAATCTAACCCCATTCACCCACGTTAACCTAGAAAGTTCAAAACGGTCATTTTCTGCTAGAGTAAATAATGTACCAGGAGCTTAATGATTAGATCCTCGATATGGAGTTTACCCAAGCAACCAACCTGCAGATGATAAAAGTTATCATTGTTCTGTAAAGGTTCCATTTATATGTTGGATGAATTCCAAGGAATGTAGCTAGCCACAAACACAATTTAAACAAGTTACACATTTTTAAGCAGAAATGCAATTAAATTTAAAGTCAAAGTTTATTTATTAGTCACAAGTAGGCTTGCATTAACACTGCAATGAAGTTACTGAGAAATTCCACTAGTCACCACAGTCCGATGCCTGTTCGGGTCACTGCACCCTAACCAGCACGTCTTTCAGACTGAGGGAGTAAACCGGAGCATCCAGAGGAAACCGGGACACAGGGAGAATGTGCAGACTCCACACACAGAGTGATCCAAGCTGGGAATCGAACCCACGTCCATGGCACTATGAGGCAGCAGTGCTAACCACTGTGCTACCATGCCGCCCACTCTCTAATCCAACTCTCAAAGGTACTGATTCTTTTGTAGACTGCTTCCTTGGGTACAGGCTGACCTTGTTTAAGTGGAGGCCCTTCATAAGACATGTCTAAAGGGCATCAGGCCAAAATATAATTCTATTCTTATCCAATACCCACACAGGTTCCAACAGGGTTCACTGCACAGTGAACAGGAATAGGGAACCCTGCTGTCTTTTCTAGCCTAGAAGTAATGAGGCGACCCCAGCTCTCTGAACAAGTGGCCCAGCTGATGTCGGTAAAGTTGGCATGCACTAAACTCTCATGTGAAT
This sequence comes from Carcharhinus amblyrhynchos, assembly GCF_965287045.1. Taxonomy (NCBI): domain Eukaryota; kingdom Metazoa; phylum Chordata; class Chondrichthyes; order Carcharhiniformes; family Carcharhinidae; genus Carcharhinus; species Carcharhinus amblyrhynchos. The sequence continues at coordinate 109,082 of NW_027650064.1, read as the reverse complement.
AACAAACACTCAGACTAGATGTTGGAAGGGGCACAGTGTCCATGCACGTTCGAGATCATTTTCAGAAGAGCGAGAAAACTGCAAAGAACAAAAAATATGCGATAATCATCGTCTGGGTGAATTACAGAACTTTCTTGTTATTATCAGTCCTTCCCCTCCCTCCAGGGTGCTGTCTGTTCCTGGAATTTCAAAGCCTATACCGTTTCAATCAAGCAACCATTCTTCTTGGAGGGGCCCAGACAGGTGAGGCTTTTTGTCAATGGGCTCTTTGACTGTGGAATGCATCACAGTCACACCACTTGGAGGGACAACGCGAGGGCCATCATATCACAATCCTATCCTCACCAGCACATTTTCCAGCATTGTGAAGAGGAGGTGGGAGGGTATGGGTCATTGGATAGCAATTGCATGTGGGATTCCTGTCTCATTAATTCCGCCCATCCCATTCCCATAACTCAAGGATTCGTGAGACAACTGCAGCCTCCCCTAGGGAACCTTGGGTGAACCTCAGTTAATCTGGCACAGGCTAAGAAACAAAAGGGTAAGACCTTCCCGTAATGTATGACCTTGTTTACACAGACGGTTCAAATACCAAGTTATTATCATGTGATTTCAGCTGTACAGATCTTAAACAGAGCAATGCAATAAAAACTAACTTGAAAGCCACAGAATACAGCACGATTGGCACTTGCCCACGAGTCTTTTGCTTGGCTCTTACCTTCACAGGTGAGTTTTGTAGACGCCAGTCCTAATCGCAAAACAGATCGATTTGCAATCAGTCCATCTTTTAGCTTGTGCACGCCTTCATTTCCTATAGCGTTATGGCCGAGATTTAGCGTCTCCAGACTCAGTGTGTAGGGCTGAGAGAGAGAGAGGAAGAAATGGGGGATTTCTGTTTAAGTGTAACTGAAATCAGGCTTGCTGATTCAGAATGTCTCCAGTTGCAGCTCCCTGACAGTGCAGAACCAACCAGTCTGAAATGTGCGATTCAGTGGAAAGTTTAACATGTACGGGTACCAACTTAATTTGCGAAGACATTTGATAGGAAAGAGAAGGCTTTTGGGAAACCCAACTGGAGTTGTTGAGATTACGAAGGGAATTGGTAATGTGTCAGCTGTGGTTCAGTTAGAATTATAGAATTCCTCAGTGCAGAAGGAAGCCATTCAGCCCATCGAACCTGCATCAACCACAAATCCTATCCCTGTAATCCCACACATTTATCCTCATAATCCCCCGATTCTAAGAGGCAATTCATCATGGCCAATCCACCTAACTTACACATTCTTGGGCACTAAGCAGCAATTTAGCATGGCCAATCCACCTAACCAGCACATCTTTGGACTGTGGGAGGAAACCGGAGCACCCAGAGGAAACCCATGCAGATGCGGGGAGAATATGCAGACTCCACAGACAGTCACCCGAGGCCAGGGTTGAACCCGGGTCCCTCCTGGTGCTGTGAGGCAGCAGTGCTAACCATTGTGCCGCTGTCAGTCCAACTGACACAGGGCGAGAACAAAACTCATGACAGCAGGGAATCATGCTTGTGGACAGGAGATATGTGCAGAGGCCAGGTTATAAGAACATAAGAAATAGGAGCAGGAGTAGGCATTATTAGCACAAGGATTAATCTTGTTACAAGTGGAGATGACAGTAAATGGATACCCAGTTTACAACTCTGCATATTTCAAGAAGTCACGCTCACCAGTGCGGCTGCAATGTACGTCATCCCATTGTGGGTCAGCTGATTGTTCCATAGAACCAAGGTCACCAGACCCTGTCTTTGCTCCTTCAACCCGTCAGAAATGTACGCCAAGCCTGTGAATAAAGCAAAGAGAATGCTGGCAAACGGTCCTGAAATACACTCATGGTAATTTTTCACTCCCTCTTTTCCTGTAGGTGCTGGGTTATTGTTGGGGATTGGGTTGCAGGCCTGTCCAAGTGGTCATATTGTGAGCATGCGTTAGTGACCTGCTTGCGGGAGGAGCCACTGCAGGTGAACCCAATCCTGCTTCATCAGAGGCAACAGTCACCGTCAGGATTAGTTTCTAAGCCTCCTTCTGTCCCCCTCTTCAGCCATGGGAAACAGAGGTCTCCCTATTGCTGCCAATGCTCACAGTGAAAGACAGAATCGTTTTGAAGGAGCAAATGGCCTTCCCTTACTTCTGTACCTTAAATCTTTATGTTTAGCAAGGGACGTGTGATAAATGCTGGTTTGTCGGTGTCCTTACCATCCAAAGTAAATATATAAATTGGTAAAAAAATTCTCCTGGAATGCAATGATGCCCTGTCCATTCCATCCAGAAGGAACGTTACAAACTAAGGGAAAGAAGTAGATTCTTGGCACCAACGTTGGACAGCCCATCTATCTCAGTGTAGCTACCTTGTGGCACCCAACTACCTGCACCAAAACCCTGGATGTACAACGGAACCTGATTATTCACATGTAAGAAGGCCACTCAGAAAAGAGGCTCCATCAGGGAATTATAGGCCGGTTAGTTTAACGTCTGTTGTTGGAAAAATGCTGGAATCCGTCATCAAAGAAGAAATAGCGAGGCACCTAGAGAAGAATTGTTTGATAGAGCAGACGCAGCACAGATTTGTTAAGGGGAAGTCGTGTTTGACAAATTTATTGGAATTCTATGAGGATGTGACTAATGCGGTAGACAGAGGGGAACCAGTGGATGTGGCGTTTCTCAATTTTCAGAAGGCGTTTGATAAGGTGCCGCACAAAAGGTTGCTTTAGAAGGTTAGGGGTCATGGAATTGGGGGTAAGGTGTTAGTGTGGATAGAGGATTGGCTGTCTAATAGGAGGCAGAGAGTTGGTATCAATGGGTGCTATTCCAATTGGTGGTTGGTAACTAGTGGAGTGCCGCAGGGATCGGTGCTGGGGCCTCAGCTATTTACCATTTATATAGATGATCTGGAGGAGGGGGCTGAGTGTAGGGTGTCGAAATTTGCTGATGACACAAAGATGAGTGGAAAAGCAAATTGCGTGGAGGGTGTGGAAAGTCTGCAGAGGGATCTAGATAGGCTGAGCGAGTGGGCGAGGACCCGGCAGATGGAGTACAATGTTAGCAAGTGTGAGGTTATCCACTTTGGCAGGAATAATAGTAGGAGGGATTACTATTTAAAGGGCGAAAAGCTGCAGCATGCTACGGTGCAGAGGGACCTGGGGGTCCTTGTGCATGAGTTGCAAAAACCCAGTCTGCAGGTGCAGCAGGTGACCAAGAAGGCGAATGGGATGCTGGCCTTTATAGCGAGGGGGATAGAATATAAAAGCAGGGAGGTCTTGCTGCAACCGTACAGGACACTGGTGAGGCCGCAGCTGGAGTACTGTGTGCAGTTTTGGTCGCCGCACCTGCGCAAGGATATTTTGGCCTTGGAGGGAGTGCAGAGGAGGTTCACTAGGCTGATACCGGAGATGAGGAAGTTGGACTATGAAGAGACATTAAATAGGCTGGGTCTGTACTCGTTGGAGTTTAGAAGATTGAGGGGGGATCGTATAGAGACGTATAAGATAATGAAGGGGATGGATAGGGTAGAGGTAGAGAGATTCTTCCTGCTCAGAAAGGACAGCAGGACTAGAGGGCACAGCCTCAAGATAAGGCCGGGGGGGGGGCTGCAGTTTAGAACGGAGTTGAGGAGGAACTTCTTCACTCAAAGGGTGGTGAATCTCTGGAATTCTCTGCCCGTTGAAGTGGTGGAGGCTACCTCGCTAAATATATTTAAGTCACGGGTAGATAGGTTTTTGGTAGGCAAAGGAATTAAGGGTTATGGGGAGAAAGCGAGGAAGTGGAGCTGATCCACTTCAGATCAGCCATGATCTTATTGAATGGTGGGGCAGGCTCGAAGGGCTAGATGGCCTACTCCTGCTCCTATTTCTCATGTTATGTTTATCATATCCCAAAGTTTTAAAGTTTATATATTAGTGTCATAAGTAGGCTGATATTAACACTGCAATGAAGTGAAAATCTCCTAGTTGCCACGCTCCGGCACCTGTTTGGGTACACCAAGGGAAAATTTAGCATGGCCAATGCACATCTTTCGGAGTGTGGGAGGAAACTAGAGCACTGGGAGGAAACCCATGCAGACACGGGGAGAATGTGCAGACTTCCCACAGTGACCCAAGCCGGGGATCAAACTTGGGTCTCCAGTGCTGTGAAGCAGCAGTGCTAACCACTGTGCCACCCAATAAAATGACCTTAGGGAATTGACCGTGCAGGAGAGGAAGCACGCCACCTACCTGAGTCCAGAACATGGTTGTTGCGCAGGTCCATCAGTTGGATGGTGCAGTTGAACTTCAGGAGGTTGCCCAGCTGGGCCGAGTCCTGCAGTCCGTTCAGTTTGTTATCAGCCAGAAACAGCTCTCGCAGTGTCATGTTCATCTTCAACGCAGTTGCTGCCGGGAGGGAAGGACAAACATACGATAAGACATGGGATGTGTGCGCCAGGGTGGCACGCTGCCCCCATTACATCTGCACCAGCTTTCACTACTCTGCCACTTGAAGGCTACGAACTGAAACAGTTGGCTTCAATTTTCTAGACGTCTGGGCTTTCATTTCATGAGGGAAGGGCAAGTTATGTTTCCTGTGGAATAAAAACCTAATCCCCTCAAGATTGTGAGCAGAACTTTACAATATGTCCAGGGAAGAGAGTTTATTACGGACTAGTGGAGGTAGTTAAAAAAAAGGCAGAGACACGAGAAGTCAAGGTAAAAATGATAGGCCCCCAAATCTAGTGATCCCTGCTATTGAGTGAGTATAAGGCCAGTATCACATGGAGGTCAAGTGAGGACAGGGCTAAACTCAATTGTGATAATCCTTAGAATGTAAAAGCCTCTCGACATTTATCCAGCAGCTGAGCCGGATGCAAGTAGACCTGACAAGGTTTGAACCCTAGGTTATGCTGCGCTGACTTCAACTGGGGCAGTGGCCTCAATGGCCACTGGCTAGGGAGCAAAGCAGTTTCTAACAAGCTAGGACTCCTGCTTCTGACCTTTGCAGTTTGTATCAACATTAGGTGAGAGGGGCTCCGTTACAATACTGCTCCCCCAGTGGGTCTCAGGACTCAGATATTTGGACACCCCCAGACTTCACTAGCTAGAGTTACACATGAAAAGTGACCACTGGAGGATAACAGGCCTGTACCCTAGCAACAGCCTGGATCAGAGAGGAGGGGAGAAAACTATCAGGATAACAAAGGTAAGCAGAAAATAATCCTGTTGAGGTTCTCAGAAATAACCATTAATCAACAGAAGCTGTGGGCGGCACGGTGGCCCAGTGGTTAGCACTGCTGCCTCACAGCGCCAGGGACCTGGGTTCAATTCCTGGCTTGGGTCACTGCAGACACCCGTGTGTCTACATGGGTTTCCTCCCACACTCCAAAGATGCGCGGGTTAGGTGGATTGGCCATGCTAAATTGCCCCTTAGTGAAGGGGGGCTAGCTAGGGTGAATGCATGGGGTTACGGGGATAGGGCCTGGGTGGGATTGCGATTGGTACAGACTTGATGGGCTGAATGGCCTCCTTCTGCATTGTAGGGATTCTGTGAATGAATGAATGATAGATTGGAAAAATGAACTACTCACCAATCAACCTAGGCCACACAGCAGCTTTAAGTTAGCCCTTAACTTTAAATTTAGCAGCCAAATAAATACTTGCGCCAGAAAACCTGAAACAGCATCAAATGACTTTATTCACTCCCTAACTGAGGGGCACAGGGATCAGTTTGTTGCCATGCTGTTGTTGCCCGACTGAAATGGAGTATTGGGTGTGCACTCAGTGTGACAATCACCACCAGTTAGCCCTCTGGAGCTGAACACTGTATCTCTCAGTCTGTTTTAATAGTTTCAGAACCATTTACAAAGCTTCAGTTTTCTGTTGCCTCCTCAGTACGCCAATATAACCGAAGGAGGTAGCACTCACCGATTAGTTAAAACGAGGCGTTTAGGTCCCTGTCCAAAACCTGGGCACATAATGTCAGCTTGAATTTTGATGCACTACTGTGAGAGTGCTGTACTGTCAAAAGTGCAATCCTTGGGTGAGATCACAGTTCCAGTGGACATTAAAGATTCCACGGGACTATACAAAGGAGAACAGGGAGCTCTCCTTTGGTGCTGACTTACTCCCACAGTCCAAAAGATGTGCAGATTAGGGGGATTGGCCATGCTAAATTGCTCCTTAGTGTCAGGGGGACGAGCTAGGTAAATGCATGGGGTTACAGGGATAGGGCCTGGGTGGGATTGTGGTCGATGCAGTCTCCATCTACACTGTAGGATTCTGTGATTCTACAACATTCTTCCCTCAATCGTTGGTTAAAAACTAATCATTCATCTCATGCTGTTGGAGAGGGAATTCTTGAGCTCCATATAGTTGTATCAATTGTAGATACATGAACAGGCAGGGAATAGAGGGATATGCACCACGCAGAGGCAGAAGATCTTTAGTTTAGAAAGGCACCATGTGTCAGCGCAGGCTTGATGGGCTGAAGGGCCTCTTCCTGCACTGTATTGTTCTTTGTTCTAGTCATTAATTTTTTAAGTAATTCTTTTATATAAAAAGTACCCCGAGGTGCTTTATTGGTCATTACATGGACACAAAGATTTCCTTCATTAAAACATCAGCTAATGGTATAAGGACTAGGGGATATTAAAGCTTCTGGGCAAGAGGTTCAGCAGATTGATCCAGGGATGAAGGGGTTGACGTACGAGGAGAGATTAAACAGTTTGGGCTTACATGCACTGGAGTTTAGAAGGAGATCTGATCGAGTTATATAAAATACCAAAAGCGACTGACAAGAGTAAATGTGGACCAACTGTGTTTCCTTTTATAGGACAATCTTGAACAAGAGGTCACAGGTATAGGTTGAGAGGCAGTAAATTTAAAACTGAGATGAGGGGGAGTAACTACATCTTGCAGAGGGGGATGAATTTGTGGAACTCGCTGCCCCATAGCGCGGTGGAGCCTGAATCATTGAATGGTTTCAAGAAGAAGATATGTCTCTAATGAAAAAGGGATAAGGGGAACAGGTGGAGAGGTGGATTCGAGACCAGGGAGACATCAGCTATGATCTGACTGAATGGCGGAGCAGGCAGAAAGGGCTGAATTTGCCTACTTCTGCTCCAAGTTCCGATGTAAAGTTTATTTATTAGTCACAAATATCTTACGTTAACACTGCAATGAAAAATGTGGACGCAAGAGAGGGTTTTTTTTTACTCAGCGAGTGGCAATGACCAGGAACACTCTGACTGTGAGGGTAGTGTAGGCAGAGGTGATCAGAAGGAAATTGGATAGGCACTTGAGAAAAATAAAATTACCTTTGGGGAACATTTGATAGGGAATGGAACTGACTGGATTCTCTACACTGAGTCAGCATGGACTGACGGACAATTATGACTCTAAAATCTGGGAGATCAAGACTCCAGCAAACTGTAAACCTCTTACCCAGGAGCATGAGTGGTCGCCCAGATAGGCTGGCATTTTCCAGATGCAGTACCACCAGGCTGCTGCTAATCCTTAAGGCACGGGCCACAAAGGGTGCAGAGTGATCGAGTAGAGGTGTGTTCCTTGCATCCAGGTACTGCAGGCAGCTGGTCTGCAACAGAAGAGAACAACATTCACCAAGAGGAAGGGGCTGACAAGGAACGTTTACCACAGAGGGTGCATGACCACACTCACGTAATGCAAGAGCACTGCAAATGCTCAGGCATAGAATAATAGAACTCCCTTACACAACCAACCTGAACTTCCCCACTTGAAGAATTCAGGAAGAATTAATTCCGTTCACTCCTAGGTTAAATCATCCACCACTGTGGCCTGTAACCCTCAGTGGAATTGTAGAATCCCCACAGAGCAGGAAGCTGCCATTCAGCCCATCGCACCTACACCAATGACAATCAAACCCAAGCCCTATCTATGTCACCCCACATACTAACCCTGCTAATCCCTCTGACGGTAAGGGCAATTTGCATAACCAATCAACCTAACCCACATATCTTTGGACTGTGGGAGGAAACCGGAGCACCTGGAGGAATCCCACGCAGACACGGGGAAACTCCACACAGTCACCCAAGAACATAAGAAATAGGAGCAGGAGTAGGCCATCTAGCCCTTCAAGCCTTCCCCGCCATTCAATAAGATCATGGCTGATCCAAAGTGGATCAGTTCCACTTACCCACCTGCTCCCCATAACCCTTAATTCCCTAGGCTGGAGTTGAACCCGGGTCCCTGGCACTACGAGGCAGCAGTGCTAACCACTGTGCCATCCTGTACTATAGTACTTATCTTATTTATTTATCAACTAAGTCATACGGGATGCACTCAATGGTTTAACTGAATGAAATTTAATGTTAAGGCCCCAGATACAGTTCTCTCACTGCCCGATTTGACTGTGATGCAGCAGGCAGTTCAATAACCTGTGTGTACAATCTCTATACAGCATCCTCGATTGGATTTATTTTGAGCAGCAGAATGGATAACTGTAATGGATGTTGGAGAGATATGACAGTTCAGTGAGTAGCTTCAAGTACCTGGGGGCAGTGGGGAGGCAGGAGATGGAATGATGAGAACAGAAATTAAGGGACAGATGAGGAGGCGGGGGTAGATTTGAGTTCAATAAATCGGCCACAAAGTTCTATCAAATTGTTACAGAAAGAGCACGGACTGCAGCGGTTCGAGAAGGCAACTCACCACAATCTCCTTGAGAGCCATTAGGGATGGGCAATAAATATCAATTTTGCCAAGTGATGCTTAATGCTCCAAGAATGAATTTCCAGAAAGTACAAAGGATATCTGGTTTGGTGTTACATCAGGTAATGCCAGCATCCACGAAGTCTGAAGCTGAATTCATCTCCACAGAAGCTGTGGAGGCCAGGTCATTGGGTGTGTTTAAGACAGAGATAGACAGGTTCTTGATTGGTAAGGATAACAGGGACAAGATGGGAGAATGGGGTCGAGAAATGTATCAGCAATGGTCGAATGGCGGAGCAGACTCAATGGGCCGAATTTCTGCCCCTATATCTTACGGTGAACACAATGAGGGTTTAGAAGAATGAGAACTAATTGAATTGAAACATGCCAGATTCTGAAGACACGTGATGGATAGAGACTTTTCCTGCTGGTTGGGAAATCTAAAAGAGACTGATCATTTAGGACTGAGATGACTGAGGGAAGCACGGTGGCACAGTGGCTAGCGCTGCCCCATCACAGCGCTAGTGGTCCTGGTTCAATTCCAGCCTCGGGTCACTGTCTGTGTGAAGTTTATACATTCTCCCCACGTTTGCGTGGGTTTCCTCCAGGTGCTCCCACAGTCCAAAGATGCGCGGGTTAGGTGGATTCGCCATGCTAAACTGCCCCTTAGTGTCAGAGGATTAGCGGGGTAAATATGTGAGGTTATGGGAATGGGGCCTGGGTGGGATTGTGGTCGGTGCAAGTGCAGTGGGCTGAATGGCCTCATTCTGCACTGTAGGTATTCTATGACTATGAGAGGAGAAGACATTGCTTCACTCAAAGGGTTGTGAATCTGTGGAATCCAGAGGGTTGTGGATGCTCCATCATTAAAGGTTGGGATTGACAGGTTTTGAGGGAATCAAGGGATACGAGGAGCGAGCAGGAAAATGGGGTTAAAGCCCATTGTCAGAACGATGATACTGAAAGGCGGAGCAGGCTCGACAGGCTGTCTGGTCTATTCCTGCCCCTGTAGCCTCGATCCTCACGGGGGAGTGAGGGGATTGAACCAACAACGTAAACAGTAAAGCCGAAGACACCCTAGCAGCCAAATGATACAATAAGGATCCAGACGCTCACCTTCCTCATCATGTGAGCTGCAGCCTGCCACCCTCGAGTCCCGATGTGTTTGTTAAATGAGATGTTGAGCTGCGTGGCTGACTCATAATATTCTATCATATCAAACAAGGCTGACGCGCCCTGTAGAACAAAACAGTCAGTTAACTTTGCTTGGGCAGTCTGAATAACTTACGACAAAATAAAATCTTCTGTTGGGAGGTTTGAAGCTACCTATATTCATACACAGATCTGTTCTCTGCAGGCTTATACCTTTTTTTGAATTAAATAAAAACCTGGCAATGCCTCTATCAGAGTCAACTTGCCAAACACCTATACCCTTGTGTCATGCAGAACAAACTGTTGCTCCCTTTGAAATTTGGCATTTTGCATTTGTCCTGATGAGTGCAAAATGAAAAGCTTCTACATCATGCCCTTTTTTTTAAAAGTAGTACTCAGGTATGGAAGTGCAAATATTGAAATGCTCACTGTACATTATTGGGACAATGTTTACGAACATAACAAACTGCCCCGGCCGTTTGTGAGAATGGGGGTGAGGATACACTTACTAGCATAGAGGACGTGGTATAAGTGAGCGGTTGAGCCAGAAACATGAACTTGCATAGAGATATGCAGCATGGAAACAGGCCCTTCAGCCCGACTCATCCATGCCGACTAGGTTTCCTAAACTGAACTAGTCCCATTTGCCTGTGTTTGGTCCACATCCCTCTAAACCTTTCTCCATCCCTGTTCCCGCCCAGATGTCTTTTCAATGTTGTGATTGTACCCGCCTCTACCACCTCCTCTGGCAGCTCATTCCATACACGCACTGCCCTCTGTGTGAAAAGGCTGCCCCTCAGTGCCCTTTCCCCTCTCACCTTTAACCTATGCCCTCTAGTTTCAGACTTCCCTATCCGGGGAAAAGGCCTTGACCTTATCTGTGCTCCTCATGATTTTAAAAGCCATTTTCCTCTGTCTTGCGTTGCTGATTTTATTCCAGATGAGCCTAACTCTGGCTTCGCTCACTGCCTATTGGGGGTCAAAAATGTCGCAGTAACGATTAGCTGCTAGCTGGACAATGGGTTTTCTTTTGTGGTGCATGGGCCAACGCAGCCAAGAACCAGATACTGTCCGTTGTGTCACCACTCAGCTGGAATCTTTAAGAGAGTACAAGGGAGTCACAGTATTTAGAAGCACGAAGAGAGCATTTTTATCCAGCTAACGAGACAGGGATCCAGCCAAACTGACTGTGGCATAAACAATGATACTAAGATACGTGTTGCTTAAATTGGAACTAATCCAAATGTAGAGCTTGGCTGAAACCTGACCTCAAATATGTACTGTAGCCATGGCATTCATGTATAATGCATCTGGGAAGACAACATTCAAAATTTCAGCGATATACATGTGAAAATATTCAAACAGCTCACATCTTCATCCAGGTTTGTTGCTTCCAGATCCACCAGTTTAAACTGGACACGCTTGAAAACCTCCTCCAAGGCCTCCGAGGCTTTGTAGTCCAGTTTCTCACCTGCAAGGAAAGGAGAAACTCCCTTTTAATAACCACAAGGATTTAATGGATAGATAAGGCATGTTCTTTTTCTGTTCAGACATCCATCTTGTTAATCTAATCTACAACATGTTTACTTACCAAGGTTGAGAGAAAAATATGTGCAGCAGCTTTTCATTTGACGCCTTTTTTCTAACTTTACGCACTGCTTTCTGATTGTTGCGGCGTCATGGGCTTGGGTTACTCTCCGCTACACCCTCATAGGAGTACAAACTTTATTTGAATGGCAAACAGGGCGTCCAAGCCCAATCCCCTTGTCTGTGCATTCATGTGAAATCCAAGATTCAGAGATGTTTATTCACCAAAGATATTATGAAGGGATATAGGGGTGAGTATGTGACATTAGGTCTCAGGTCAGCCATAAGCATTGATGGCCTATTTGGTCTCTTTCTGTAATTCAGTCTTGGGACGCGGGTGTCACTGGCTAGGCCAGTATTTACTGTTCACCCCTAACTGCCCTCAAGATGATGGTGGCGAGCCTCCTTCTTGAACCACTGCAGTTTGTGTGGTGTAGATGCACCCATAGTTGTTAGGGAGGTAGTTCCAGGGTTTTGTCCCCATTGATAGTGAAGGAACGGCAATATAATTCCAAGTCTGGATGGCATGTGGCTTGAAGGGAAATTGCAGGTGGTGCTGTTCCTCAAGTGTCTGCTGCCTTTGCCCTTCTAGGTGGTAGATGGCGAGTGTGGAAGGAGTCTTGGCGAATTATGGTTCCTGTGATCCCTCTGCGTGTTACTGCACAGTAAGTCAGCAGAGGAAACCTCGACTGATCGGTCTTTGTCAATCTAGAGGCACTGGGATGACAAATTAACTTTGTATGGAGCTCTGGAGGAGTCAACCATTCAGCCCATCGAGCCTGCTCCACCATTCAACAGGATCATGGCTGATTGTGGTCTCAACTCCACTTTCCTGTCTGCTCCAATAACCCTCAACACTCATCTCGATCCAAAATCTAACTCAGCACAAAATACATTCAATGACACAGCCTACCCTGCTGGGGATAAGAATGTTACGGATTAATGATCCTCAGAAAAAAATTCTCCCATTTCCAGCTTAAAATGGAGATCTTTTATTCTTAAACTGGCCTCCCTAGTTTCAGTCTCCCCCACAAGTGGAAATCCTCCTAATCTCCCACACTATCAACTCCCCTCCAGATCTCAAATGTTTCAATAAAATCACTTCTCATTCTTCTAAACTCCAAATATTATTCATCAAGTTACAGAATCCCTACCATGCAGAAGGAGACCATTTGACCTATCGAGCCTGCACTGACAACAATCCGACCCAGGCCCTATCCCCATAACCCCATGTATTTACCCTGCTATTCCCCTGACATGAAGGGGCAATTTCGCATGGCCAATCCAACTAACTCGCACATCTTTGGACTGTGGAAGGAAACCGGAGCACCCGGACAAAACCCAAGCAAACACGGGGAGAACGTGCAAACTCTGCACAGACAGTGACCCAAGGAATCGAACCTGGGTCCCTGACACTGTGAGGCAGCAGTGCTAACCACCATGTCATTGTATTGGCCTGACCTGTCCAATTTTTCTTCACAAGATAAGCCTTCATCCCAATGAGTCAAGCGAACCTTCTCTGAACTGCTTTTAATGGAATTATATCTTTTTTCAAACAAGGAGACCAAAACTCTACATGGAAGCCAGAAGTGGTCTGCAAACTCCAGCCATCAATCCTCTTCCATCGATCTTGCTGTTAACAGGATATCTTCTTCATTGTGGACCGACAGACAGTCAGGATACCAGCATGCTACACTGATGAAGGTGACTGCTAGGAGAATAATTACAACTCAGTGCCACAAAGGATATCACAATAAAGAAGAAAGTCTACCTTCCACCACAGTGCAGGCCTTCACCATGTTTTTTTACAACCATTTTGGTAAAGTTTTTTTTAAACCAAAGGGACATTGTAGTTAATTTCAGAAACAAAGCAAATGACTCCTCCCAGTGTCTCTGCAGGCACTAATTGGTTTGATAACAAGCAGCTCAGGATCTTATGGGTGGCACAATGGTTAGCACTGCTGCCTCACAGCAGCAGGGATCCAGATTCAATTCCCAGCTTGGGCTACAGTTTGTGTGGAATCTGCACATTCTCCCCATCTCTGCGTGGGGTCCCTCCATGTGCTGCGGTTTCCTCCCATAGTTTGAAAGATGTGCTGGTTAGGTGCTAAATTCTCCCTCAATGTACCCAAACAGGCGCTGGAGTGTGGCGACTGGGGGATTCTCACAGTGACTTCATTAGTGTTCATGTAAATCTACTTGCGATACTAATAAATAAACTTTAAGCCAGAAACATCAGTGTCCCATTGAGAAGTTCTGAATCTAGCTGTGATCTGCAGTTCGGTGAGCTCTGGGCGAGGGAAACTGGAAGCAAGTCAGAGCTCCCGATCTGATTACCGATCAATAAGCTTGCTAGCAAGTGTGAATGCAGGTGTGGTTTCAGGATTGGAACCAGGTTTGATGCTTCCTACACTGGAGCAGCCGATTGAAATGTAGGGTTCGCTCATAAGGAAACTAACACTGGAGACCGAGGACAGGAGAAGAACAACAAGTCTAATGAGTTTGCCTCTCATGAAAATGGGAGCTTGGTTCCTGGGAGAGGCAAGCCAAGAGAGAAAAGGAAGTCAGCTTGATTAGGAGATGAATAGTCTGGAAAAGTTCGTCTCCGATTGACACCACCAATCCAGGAGATCATGGAGACAGGGCATTATCCATAAAAATATTCTCTGTGCAATCTCTACCCGAGTCCAGAACCAGGTAAGTGGATTCAGCTCTGTCTTTGTAGAATCCCTACATGCAGAATAAGCCATTCGGCCTATCGAGTCTGCACCGACACTCTGACAGAGTATCCACCCGGGTCCTCTCCCCTACCCTATGCCTGTAGTCCCCACCATGGCCAATCCGTCAAAGCTACACATCATGGGATGTTAAGGAGCAACTTAGCATGGCCAATCCACCTTACCTGCACATCTTTGGAATATGGGAGGAAACCGGAGCACCTGGAGGAAACCCATGCAGACACTGGGAGAATGAGCAAACTCCACACAGGCAGTGACCCGAGGCTGAAATCGAATCCGAGTCCCTGGAGCTGTTAACCAGCGTACTACCATGAAGGCAGAGTCAGCACTCACTATATCATCTGGCAAATCGTCCCCGAGGCTCACTACTCACTGGGAATAGAACAATCATCTGGCCCATTCCAACACTTGCAGAGTTTAAACCACTTTGCTGATCTCCCGCAAACAGAATGAGGTCAGAGGGGGAGCACATATCAATGTAGCGTTGAAACAATAAACTGCTAAATATAAAGTCAAGCTTTAGTGAGTAACCTGCATGCTGCCAATGATTTAACGAACATTTGTAGACCCCTATCTCAGAATTTTTCCTGTTATCACATCTCAGTGTATGTTTGTGACAGAGATGTCCCCTCCACTATGATTCCAGAGTTTGCAACCAGTCTTACCTTTTAGATCCAAGCAGTCCAACCTCTGTGATAGCTCCTTAAACTCCTGCAAAACAAGAAATATGATTACTTATTGCTGCAAAACCAACAAGTTGCCCTTATGTAAGTTCCTCTAACCTCGTAAAACATCCCAAGGGGGCTTGCAGGAGTATTATCAGACAAAATTTGAAAGTCAAAAGCTTAGTGAAAGTAGGTTTGAAAGAAGACTTAATTGAAAAGGCGGGGGGGGGGGGGGGGGGGGGTGTGTGTGTGTGTGTGTGTGTGTGTGTGTGTGTGGTGGTGGTGGTGGTGCAAGATAATTGGAGGGCAGAGTGTTCAAGGACAGAATCCCAAAGATTAAAGTTACTGACGGCATGGTGGCACAGTGGTTAGCACTGCTGCCTCACAATGCCAGGGACCCAGGTTTGATTCTCAGCTTGGGTCACTGTCTGCGTGGAGTTTGTTCGTTCTCCCCGTGTCTGCATGGGTTTCCTCTGGGTGCTCCAGTTTCCTCCAACAGTCCAAAAGATGTGCTGGTTAGGATGAATTGACCCGAACAAGTGCCAGAGTGCGGCGACTTGGGGAATTTCACGGTAACTTCATTGCAGTGTTAATGTAAACCTTACTTGTGACGAACAAATAAACTTTAAACCTTTAACTGTACTGAAGGCGTGGCTGCCAAGAGCAGATGTAATTAAAATTAGGGAGTGGACAAGGGGTCAGAGTTGGTTCCCATTTGGCTGGAGGTGGTTACAGAGACAGGAAGGGGCAAAGGCTGTGGAAGGATTTGAAAACAAGGGGGCAAGAATTTTAAAATCAAGGTGTTACCAGACCGGGAACCAACGTAGGTCAATCAAAACAGGAGACGTTTAGTGGTTGGGGGAGTTTTGGGTGAGCTCAGGTTTCTGTGACATAATGGAAAGCCGGTCAGGAATGGACTGGGATGGTCAGGCCTAGAGGTAGCAAAGGCATGGATGAGGGTTGTGGGAGCAGATGAGCTGAGGTAAAGCAGAGTTGGGCAATGTTACAGAGGTAAAACTAAGTGGATTTAATCAACCTGGCCGCTCTGACAATGTAATGTACACAACATTTTGAGGTGTGACGGCAGTATCACAACATCCCGATGTACAAGTCAGCCTGCGAATGGTGGCCCAGAATAGTACAAAATAAAATGCTGGTCTATTTTACTGAATGAAAGGACATGGAAAGGTAAAGGCTTTTATTTCTCCTTTCAATAAATACATCCCAAAGCTTCACCACTTCACACGTGCTTTGGAAAATTTGGTCACTTGTGTTAGAGCAAAGTCCTGCAAACAACTGGGAGATTTCCCATTTCAGTCAGGTGGGCTGAGGGGCAAAAATTAAGCCACAGCACTGGAAGAATTTGCCTGCTTTTCTTCACTCAGTGACAGGGGTTCCTTTCAGAGACAGCGAGAGGTAGCCCAAGTTTAACCTCTCCACTGAAAGGTGGCCTCTGAGACAGTATCAATCCAATTTCATACTACAGTGTATTCGGCCCATCAAGACTGCATCGACTCACTGACAGAATATTTTACCCAGGCCCTCTCCCAACCCTCTTTCCCTCCAACCTCGCATATTTCCCATGGCTAGTCCATCAAACCTGCACATCTTTAGATAATTTAGCATGGCCAATGCACCTAACCTAAACATCTTTGGACACTAAAGGTCAACTTAGCATGGCCAATCCACCTAACCTACACATCTTTGGAGTGTGGGAAGAAACTGGAGCACCTGGAGGAAACCCATGCAGACATGGGAAAAACGTGCAGACAGTCACCCAAGGCCGGAATTGAACTCAGGTCCCCGATGCTGTAAGGTAGCGGTGCTAACCACTGTGCTGCACGTCAGTGCACTCACGTCTCTGAATCCACAATCTTCTGGCTCAAAGCGGGGGAGGGTTGTTAAAATCTGGCCACAATATTTAAATGAGACTTTGAGGTCAGCTGGAAGGCTGAATTTTACTTCTAAACGGCTTGTAAAATCTGAACTCCCCCGCTAGGAGAGAAGAGAAGTTATCAAAGACGTGCTTTCTCACAAAAATAGAAAGCAACCACATGCCTTGCTGCTACTTGCAAAAATACTTGGGGTTACCAATGACCCAAAACTGAACTGACTCAGCCATACAAACACTAACTATATGGGTGAGTCAGAGGCTGGGAATTCTGCAGCGAGTAACTTACCTCCTAACTCCCTGAAACCTGCCCACCATCTAGAAGGCACAAGTTAGGGGTGTGATGGAATATTCCCCACTTGCCTGGATAGGTGCAGCTCCAACAACCCTGAGAAGCTCGACACCATCCAGACAAAGCAGCCCCACATCTGCAAACATTCATTTCCTCCACCACTGATGCTCAGTAGCAGCAGTGTGTACTATCTACAAGATGCACTGCAGGAACTCACCAAAGACTCCTTAGACAGCACTTTCCAAACCCAGGACGTCTATCATCTAGAAGGACAAGGGCAGCAGATAAAAGGGAACACCACCACCTGCAAGTTCCTCTCCAAGCCACTGACCATCCTGACTTGAAAATGTATTGGCCGTTCCTTCACTGTGGGTTGAATCAAAACCCTAGAACTCCCTCTCTAACAGCACGTGGACTGCAGCGATTCAAGCCAGCAGCTCACCACCACATTTTCAAGAGCAATTATGGATGGGAACAGCTGCAGGCCTTGCCAATGATAGTTAACATCCCATGAAAGGATAAATAAGATGGTAGGTTAGCCCTGCCTCAATGGGTAGCATTATCAGATGAATTCAGTCCCACTTCAAAGACTGGGCACAAAATGGAGTCTGACGCTCCAGTGGAGTATTGACGAGTGCTACGCTGGAGCTGTTTGCTTTAGGACGAGCTGTTCATAAAATCATAGAATCCTACAGTGCAGAAGGAGGCCATTCAGCCCATCGAGTCTGCACCGAGCAAAATCTCACCCAGGCCCTATCTCCATAACCCTATGCACTTAGCCTAACTAGTCCCCCGACACCTGGGTTGACTTAGCGTGGCCAGTCCGATTAGCCCGCACATCTCTGGACTGTGGGAGGAAAATGGAGCACCTGGAGGAAACCCACACAGACACAGCAAAATGTGCAGACTCCACGCAGGCAGTGACCCAAGCCAGGAATCGAACCCAGGTCCTTGTGAGGCAGCTGTGCTAACCACTGTGCCACCCCATGGAACCCGGCTTCCATCTGCTCTCTCAGTGACTGTAAAACATCCCATGGGAATATTTCACAGTGCAGGGGGAGTTCTCTTCCCCCACCCCCATGGTGCTTGAACCAATATTTATCCCTCAATCAACATCACCAAAAACGGACAGCACAGTGGTTAGCTCTGCTGCCTCACAGCACCAGAGATCCAGGTTTGATTCCGGCCTTGTATGACTATGTGGAGTCTGCACATTCTCCCCACATCTTCATGGGTTTCCTCTGGTTGCCTCCCACATTCCAAAGATGCATGGGTTAGGTGGGGTGGCCATGCTAAATTGCCCCTTAGTTTCCCAAGATGCGTAGGTTAGATGGATCAGCCATGTTAAATGCACGGGCCTACTCAGAGTCAGTGCAGACTCAGTAGGCCGAATGGCCTCCTTCTGCACTGTAGGGGTTCTAGGAAAACCCAGCTGATCTGGTCATTATCACAGTTCTGGTTGCAGAACATGCTTTGTGCTAATTATCTACCACTTTTCCCTTCCATATTACATAACCACATATCACAAATGTTTCAATGGCGGTGAAGCACTTTAGGATGTCCTGAGGTTGTGAAAGTCGCTATATAAAAAAAACTTTTTCTTCGTTATCCACTCATGGATCCAGATTAAAGTTTTCAAAACCAGAAAATTACTGATCATGTCCCACATTTGCACTCATCTAGATTAGATTAACGCGGGTAAGAACATTTGAAATAGGAGCAGGGGTAGGCCATTCAGTCCTTCAAGCCTGCTCTGACATTTAATAAGATCTGTTCTTGGCCTCAGTTGCAGTTTTTTGTCTGTCCCCCATTAAGAATGTCTAACTTGGCTTTGAACATACTACATGATCCAACCTTCACTGCTCTCTGGAGTAGAGATTCCGAAAGGTGAATGACATCTGAAAGACATTTTCCCTCATCTCCATCTTCACTGGGAGACTCTTGTTCCGAAATTATGCCTCTTGCTCTAAACTTTCCCACAAGTGGACATACCCTCTGAGCATCCACCCTCAGGATCTTGTACGTTTCATTAGGATCACCTCTCATGGAATCATAGACACCCGACAGTGCAGAAAGAGGCCATTTCGCTCATCGAGTCTGTACCGACACAATCCCACCCACGTCTTACCCCCACATTACTACATATTTACCCGCTAACCCCTTTAACCTAAGGGGCAATTTAGCATAGCCAATGCACCTAACTTGCACATGTTTGGAGTGTGGGAGGAAACACACGCAGACACGGTGAGAACGTGCAATCTCCACACAGACAATGACCCGAGGCTGGGAATCGAACCCTGGGCCCTGGCACTGTGAGGCAGCAGTGCTAACCACTGTGCCACCCTGGATCCAACCTAAAATAAAGGGACTAAAGCTGTACAGTACGCTAAGTGTTGTCTCACCAAAACCTCACCAAAGAGTTGT
The DNA here is from genome assembly GCF_965287045.1 of Carcharhinus amblyrhynchos. Classification (NCBI taxonomy): domain Eukaryota; kingdom Metazoa; phylum Chordata; class Chondrichthyes; order Carcharhiniformes; family Carcharhinidae; genus Carcharhinus; species Carcharhinus amblyrhynchos. The sequence continues at coordinate 89,647 of NW_027650064.1, read as the reverse complement.
GTACCCAGGGTGGGGGCAGTACCATACACTCAGCTGCGCTGCCTAGCCACAATGCTGTGACTTGCAACAGGTAAAAGTGGCTGTACTGTGGTGAGGCATCTGGGACAGCCACCAGTTGCAGGAACCATAGCCTTCAAGAGTTAATACTATGGACAAGATGATGGCTAGGGAACGAGAGTGAGCATAAAAACCACGACCCAACAAAGGAGTATTTCACAGTTATGCGATGGAAACTAGGGACTTGGCTGTGGTGTAAGCAGTCATGTCAGAGGAGAGGAATTCGACAGTCTCTTACCAGCAGGATGCTGAAGCAAGTGGCGGAATGTCACACCACGCTGTTAGAGTGGCTACAATAAGCCGTGCCCCTTTACAGAACAGCTCCTAAATTCCACAGGAAACCGAGAACAGGGGCCAGACACCGATTCTGCTGGTTCAGAGGAAGAAATAAGGAAAGAGAGAGACAAGGAAGCTCAAGATGGTATGCATCTCACTCAGTGGCAGACGTCGACAAGATGTCGGAGCTGCTGCTGATGCTCATGGAGCGAGTTGCCACCCAGAGTTTTGTCAAAGCAGGTTTACTGCAGGAGATCAGCCAATCTTATTGTGTGACAGAAAGGAGAAACAAAGTGGTAAATGGGAGCAGGTCTGAGGGGCTGAATGGCCTGCTTCTGGTTATGTTCTTATTTCTCCCTCCAACTAGCCCCTTTCACAGATGCTTCAAAAGTGTAATAATCGTAAAATACAATACCTACAGCGCAGAAGGGGGCCATTCGGCCCATTGAGCCTGCACAGTAAGTCGCAGAAGTCTATTTAACTGTCAGAGTCAATCCTGACCCTGTCTAACCAGTGTACGCACATTCACTTTCCATCAAGAAAGACCATGTACAGTAGCAGCAATCTTGCTTCTTTCTCCTTCACTAGCCCGGAGGTTTAATTCCAGCAATGGAGCCCTCATGTCTGTATTCATTCAGGTCAGCAACTCAATCCAGTGCATGGATTGTATCTGGGGCACTGTGTGCTCAGAATGGCTGATAAAATGTACCAGGTTGTGCTGAGCAACTGAACCCACCGAAAGATGCAATCGGGCTTTACAGAACAGGAGCCATTCAGCCCATTATATCTGTGCTGGTGTTTTTGTGTCCCCAAATCCAAAACTGATCTCACTGCCCTGCTGTCTCACAGGCCTGTAAGCTGCCCTTTCTGCAAATATTTACCTCCCTATGAAAGAAAGCTTTTTTTTCCTCTGCCTTAACCACTCCTTGTGGCAATGTGTTCTGCACTTTAATAACCCTTTGTGTTTCTCCAAACCACTCTGAGGAAGGAAAAGTCATACTTGGTCATTGGTGGAGTCAGAGGCCAGACAAAGACAGTGTCTTCAACATAATAAGGAGGGCTAAAAGTTGTAAAGAAAGATTGCGCAAGATCAACACAGGCTAGGGATCTTGGTGTAAAGACCCTGTGACTAGGGGGTAAAGCAATCAGTCACTTTTAATTCAAGTGTGCCAAGCACAATACCTCACTGGAACTGGTACAAGCCCATATTTACAATTGTTGTGTCAACAGAGTGCTCCACAAACTTGTGACCACATGTAAACAACACTCCAGGCGGTCCCCGATAACACGCCAGTAATCAACTGCTTGCTCTGTTGGACACTGATAAGGGAGAGAATTTCAGATAGTGCCTCAAAGGTTTGGGAGAAATCAACAGGGCTGGAAGCCAGGCCAGGCCTGCTACTGGGGCCAGGAGCCAAAATGAAGTCAAGCAGCCTTTCTGGGTGGGTACTGAAGACTTGGCACACTTATCATCCAAATCACGCCAACCAGATTGTAAGTGACTCACTCGCCATATCCGAGCACAGTGACAGTGTCTCGATCAAGCCTCTGAATTTCACAGCTTAACCGTAGATCTGGAGAGGGTGTCCCTGTATCAGGACAGAAACAGAGCCAACTGGCACGATGCCACAGGCGGGTGGGGCACAATTCTCACACACGCACACACACATATACCTTCGATGTAACTGATTACAAATTAGCAACAGACTTTGATTCTATCCACATCAGCCTTTGTGCTGGTGAATATTTATTGCTCTGGGTCACTTTAAACCGAACCATTCGATCCAATGAGTACAGAATGTAACCTCCCAAGGCTTTAATTTCTCCTGAGTCCCTTCCTTCACTAGGGCTGTGATTCATTCAGCATTTGTAACCTTCCAGCAGCCCTCCCAAGCAGGGGAAGCTGGAGAGTGATGGGTTATTCAGCCACATGGGAGTCTGCGGGGAGGGCATCACAGTTTAATTCAATCCTGTCCTCCCTGAACCCTCAGGCATTTTGCTCTCCATCATTGCGTACTGAACAGTGGCAGAAACCTTGGCTGATTTTGGCTCTACCTCACCTGGGGCCAAGTCTAATCCCGTAGCGTCTGCCCCACGGACATCAGCGGGCACAGTTAAAAACCTGGGAATGAAAGCTGGCAGTCCACACATCGGCTCACTGTCAATGAATGGTTGTGGGATAAACTCGCCAAAATGAAAGACTTTTTTTTATTCATTCATGAAGCCTGGGCATCGCTGGCTGGCCAGTGTTTATTGCCCATCTCTAGTTGTCTTTGAGAAGGTGGTGGTGAGCTGCCATCTTGAATCGCTGCAGTTCATGTTCATAGAATCACTGTGGCACAGTAGGTCAGCACTGCTGCCTCACAGCGCCAGAGACCCTAGTTCAATTCTGGCCTCAAGTCACTGTCAGTATGGAGTTTGCACTTTCTCCTGGTATCTGCATGGGTTTACTCCGGTTTCCTCCCACAGTCCAAAGGATTAGGTTGATTGGCCATGATAAATTGCTTCTTAGTGTCAAGGGGATTACAAGGGTAAATATATAAGACTGCAGGGATGGGACCTGGATTGAATTGTTGTTGGTGCAGGCTCGATGGGCCAAATGGCCTCCTTCTGCACTGCTGATTCTATGAGCTATGGGTTGACCTATAATGCTGTTAGGGAGGGAATTCCAGGATTCTGATACAGCGACAGTGAAGGAGTGGCCGATATATTTCCAAGTCAGGATGGTGAGTGACTTGGAGGGGAACTTGCAGGTGGTGGTGTTCCCCATGCATCTGCTGCCTCTTGCCTTCTAAGTGGATGTGGTTGTGGATTTGGAAGGTGCTGTCTAAGGATCTTTGGTGAATTGCTGAATCATAGAATCCCCGCAGTACAGAAGGAGGCCATTCAGATCAGATCATTGAGTCTGTATCGACCACAATCCCACCCAGGCCCTATTCCCATAACCCCACACATTAACCCTGCTAATTCCCCCTGACACGAGGGTCAATTTAGCATGGTCAATCTACCTAACCCGCACATTTTGGGATTGTGGGAGGAAATCGGAGCACCCAGCGGAATCCCACACAGACAGAGCGAGAATCCCACGCAGACAGTGACCTGAGGCCAGAATTGAACCTGGGTTCCTGGCGCTAACCATTGTGCCACCGTGCTTACCTAGAGCAGTAAATTAAATAGCAAGTAAAACTGACCCCCAAGGAGAAAAATCCCAGGTGAACCAAGTTGAACCAGTCCAACTAACAATTCCCTGCAATAGAACGTACATTAGTTATCCAGCCTTAAGGTAACAAATCCCACCACCGGTGGCTGTGCTCTGAAAGTTGGGCTTACTTGGATCTGTTTGAGCAGTTTGTTAATAGGTTTGCAGTTCAGCTTCTGGCAGGCCATCTTGTAGGCGGCAATGATTTCCTCTACTGTCACATTCTGGGCTGAAAGACAGCAAACATTTCTGTATCACAACATAAAACTCAACAAGCAGCTGAACCGAGAAAGCAAATAATTTTCCTCAGTGTACAATAAACAGATTGGAGAGCAGGAACTGTTTAATTTCACAACCCAACTAGAACACACACCCCCACACCCACCCACACCAAGCAATATATAATAGAAATAAGAGAATAATAGAAACCCTACATTGCAGAGGGAGGCTTTTGGCCCATTGAGTATACATAAATAACAATCCCACCCAGGCCCTATTCCCCTAACCCCTGCTAGCATGAGCAATCAAACCAACCAGCACATCTTCTGACTGTGGGAAGAAACACGGAGGAAACCCACGCAGACATGGGGAGAATGTGCAAACTCCGCACAGGCAGCTGAGGCCGGAATCTAACCTGGGATCTCTTGCACTCTGAGGCAGCAGTGCTAACCACTGTCCCACCGTGCTGAGTTTATCCAACATTTTCTGCATTTATTTCAGATTTCCACCCTCTGCAATATTTTGCTTTTATTTAAAACAATGGTTCTGGTTCTTCTGCCAGTCAAAATGCTACCCTGCCCAACTGCACCCCTGCCCCCTGCCAATCACCGCCACCACCACCTTCCACCACCCCCCCTCCCACACACTCATTATCAGAGCCCAGCCCTCGAGTAGTAACTCAACCCATCACAGATACCCAGGGGGAATGAATCCTGGATCGGTCCACCTCATTGGGCAGCTCTTGTGCATGTAAAAATCACAGAAACCTTACAGTGCAGAAGGAGGCCATTCAGCCCATTGGGTTTGCACTGATAACAATCCTCCCCCAGGTCCCCACAACCCCACACATTTACCCTGCTAATCCCTCTAACCTATGCCTCCAGAGACACTAAGGGGCAATTTAGCATGGCCAATGTACCTAACCTGCACATCTTTCAGGCTGTGGGAGGAAACCAGAGCACCTGGAGGAAACCCACACAGACACGGGGAAAACGTACAGACTCCACACAGACAATGACCTAAGCCAGGAATCGAACCTGAGTCCCTGGGGCTGTGAGGCAGCAGTGCTAAGCCACTGTGTCACTGTGCTGCCCATATTTTTAAATAAGGGCGGCACGGTATATTTTTAAAACTGCAATGAAGAGCTCAGGGCAATACTCGTACAGAGAATTAGCTCTACAATGCAAGGCCTGACTCTGAACATGTTTCTTGGAACAAAGATTACATTGTAAAATCAAAACAATGCCCACAGAAGCTGAATCTTGTTCAGGCTCTGGACTATATGATCAAAAAAGAGCTCAATTCACACAGCATTCCAGTCCTCCAAACAGAGGACCTCAATGCATTTTAAAGGATGACTTTCTTTGAACTGTGATTATGTTAGAAGGCATTAGTGAAGTTACACTTGGAGAACAGTGTGCAGTTTTGGTCTCCTTACTCAAGGAGGGATATACTTGCTTTGGAAGCAAATCAGTGAAGATTCACTACGTCAATTCCTGGGATGAATCATTGCCACCATAGGGGGTCACAGTGGTTAGCACTACTGCCTCACAGCGCCAGGGACCCGGGTTCGATTCCTGGCCTGGGTCACTGTCTGTGTGAAGTTTGTACATTTTCCCCATGTCTGCGTGGGTTTCTTCTGGGTGCTCCCGATTTCCTCCCACAGTTTGGTGGATTGCCTAAGCTAAATTGCCCCTTAGTGTCAGGGGGATTGGCAGGGTAAATAGGTGGGATTGTGGGGATAGGGCCTGGGTGGGATTGTTGTTGGTGCAGGTTCAACGGGCCGAGAGGCCTCCTTCTGCACTATAGGAATTGTATGATTTGGAAAGCAGGAAGGTTCCATTTGGCCCAACGAGTGCACCGACTCTCTGGCACATTATTTCACCCACGCTCTATCTCTATAATTGCACATACTTATCCCACTATTCCCCCTAACCTGCAGGTCTTTGGACACTAAGGGGCAATTTAGCATGGCCTTTCCACCGAACCTGTACATTTTTGGACTGTGAATGGGGTTAGCTTATGAGGCAAGGTTAAGCAAGGTGAGTCTATACCCATTGCAAGTTTAGAAGTATGAAAAGTGAGCTTTTTGAACCATATAATATCCTGAGGCAGAGTTTGGCAGGATGAATGTGGAGCGGACATTTCCCCTTTTGGGAGAATTGAGAACTAGGGGGATACCATTTAAAGATAAAGGGCCTCCCATTTAAGATGGAGATGAATATGAAATGTTTTCTCTCAGAAGATTGTTAGTCTTGGAATTCTCTTCCCCAGAGAAGAGTATGGGCTGGGTGATAGAGTAAATTCAAGGTTAAGTTAGACAGAGTTTGAGGTTAGAGGTACTCCAGTTAGGCTGGTTGGCCATGCTAAATTGCCCCTTGGTGGCCGGGGAGAATTTCCAGGATAAATATGTGGTTTAGTTTAAGCTCATTTATTAGTGTCACAAGTAGGCTTACATTAACACTGCAATGAAATTACTGTGAAAATCCCCAAGTCGCCACACTCCGGCACCTATTCAGGAATACTGAGGGACCTCACCAGCACGCCTGTTGGATGGTGGGAGGAAATCCATGCAGACGCAGGAAGAACGTGCAAACTCCACACAGTCATCCAAAACCAGGAATCGAACCCAGGTCCCTGATGCTGTGAGACAGCAGTGCTAACCACTGTGCCGCTATAGGGATAGTGCCCGGGTGGGATTGTTGCCAGTGCAGGCTTGATGGGCCAAATGGCCTCCTTCAACACTGCAGGGATTCTAAGATAGGCAGGAAAGTGCAGTCGGGGCCACAACCAAACCAGCCATGATCGAAGTGAACGGCAGCGCAAGCTTCTGGGGCCAGAGGTGCTCAAGATGGTTAAATGCATAACAAGGCACTTTGAAAACTACAGTCATTCTGGTGCTAGTTAAGGCCAGACAGAATTCCCCATTATCTCTGAATAATGCCACTGATCCTTATCAGATCCTCTGAAGAGCTGGAACAGGTTGGAGAGGCCCTCAGTTCAAAGTCTCATTGCGGCAGTGTTTCCGACAAGGCTTGCATTTCTTTCTGACTAAAATGTCAGCCGAGATCATGTATTCGGCTTGGCGTGTACCCTGAACTTAGGTCAAAAAGACACCAGACTGGTGACTCGAGTCAAAATGTAATGAAAAGATTATATCAAAGACACTAACCTCCTTCTAAATCACCCTGTCATATGCTGCCAGCATAATCAAGGACCCCACGCACCCCTGACATATTCCCTTTCACCTTCTTCCGTCGGGAAAAAAGTTACACTGAGGGAGAACTTAGCACAGTTAATGTACCCTAACCAGCACATCTTTTGGATTGTGGGAGGAAACCAGAGCACCCGGGGGAAACCCATGCAGGCATGGGGAGAACATGCAGACTCCGCACAGTGACCCAAGCTGGAAATTGAACCCAGGTCCCTGGCACTGTGAGGCAGCAGTGCTAAACACTGTGCTGCCCCACAAGTGCTGGCCTTTATCAGCAACAATGATGCAAGAACAAATAAAAGAAAAATTCTTAGAAACCATTCTCTGAAACTGATTTGTTTTCTCTGTGGAATCTCAGGCATCACCCCATTTCAATATTCATCTGATCACATCAGTACTATTCCTCCCCGCCCTGGAAGCACGACAGCTACAGTGAGTACAGTCTGTCTCTCCCAGTTTCTGAATGTGTGTACTTGATTGATGGAGATTTTCCATGCGATCATTGTGCCTGCCTCGTGCTGCATGAGCTCACTGGGCTGTGGGGCTGAAAGCAACTTCGCCACAAGACACCGCTTCACGGGAAACCAGCTGAGGAGGTACTGAAGGCACGTGCGGGGTCACAGACCGAGGGCTCACATCCAGTTGTCCCTGCACATCAAGGATCCAATCCCTCGAAGACGAACCTATTTCCTTCCTGAGCTCCAAATGCAACTCCTCTCTCAAGCTTCAGCTCTGCAAAATCAAAACTCTGCACAAGCAAATCCTGCTTCAACATGTTCCCCCTGTGGACTCTTGTTGTGGACATCTTGCATCACCCTGTCTCCCCTTTCTCCTGCATTCCACAAAAGCCAGGTGCTGCATCAGCTGAATATCACTTCCAGATTTATTCTAACCATTTCTGCTGTAGCACTGTGGGCAAGGCAGAAATTAAACAACAGGCCACATTTTGACCAACAATCACTGCCTCGGGAAATGCAGCCAGCATAATCAAGGACCCCACAACATCCCAGACATTCTCTCTTCCACCTTCTTCCATAAGGAAAAAGATACAAAAATCTGAAGTCACATACTGACCATACGACATAGGAGCAGAATTAGGCCACTCAGTCCACTGAGTCCACTCCACTATTCAATCATGGCTGATATTTTTCTCATCCCCATTCTCTTGCCTTTTCCCTATATCCTTATTAATCAAGAACCTATCTATCTCTGTCTTAAAGACACTCAATGACCTGGTCTCCACAGCCTTCTGCAGCAATGAGTTCCACAGATTCACCACCCTCTGGCTGAAGAAATTCCTCCTCATCTCTGTTTTAAAGGATCGTCCTTTTAGCCTGAGGTTGTGCCCTCTGGTTCTAGCTTTTCCTACTAGGGGAAACATCCTCTCCAGGTCCACTCTATCCAGACCTCGCAGTATCCTGTAAGTTTCAGTAAGATTCCCCCCGCCCTCATTCTTCTAAACTCCAATGGGTACAGACCGACTCCCCAATTGCATATTGGAAAAAACTTTGGAAGAGACTGGAATTCCATCCAAAGTCTTATCCGTCTTCATAAAATTCCATGACTTTGGACTCTTTTCGGCAATTTCAAGAACAGCTTCTTCCCTGCTCCCATTAGACTTTTGAATGGACCTACCCTTGCATTAAGTTGATCTTTCTCTACACCCTAGCTATGACTGTAACACTACATTCTGCACTCTCTCCTTTCTTTCTCTATGAACAGTATGTTTTGTCCGCATAGCGCGCAAGAAACAATACTTCTCACTATGTTAATACGTGACAATAAATCAAATCACTGATGCCCGAATACAGGGTGAAGGGATCTGATACCAGAAACCTAAAAGGAAATATAATTTTCTTTAAATAAAGGGTGGCAAAGGTGGAAATTAAATAATAATTGGAGTAAACCCATTCCTTAAAAAATAAATTACAGTAATTCAATAGGTGTGGTGTAGTGCCCAGTCATTCTACACCACAGAAAGGTGGCAAGGTCAATCTCCTATCTGAACTGAGTTTGCCGATCTCAGTTGGGCGTAATAAGCGGCACAGTGGCCCAGTGGTTACCACTGCAGCCTCACAGCTCCAGGGTGCTGGGTTCAATTCCGGACTTGGGTTACTGTCTGTGTGGAGTCTGCACGTTCTACCCATGTCTGCGTGGGTTTGCTCCAGTTTCCTCCCACAGTCCAAAAATGTGTAGGTCAGATGGATTGGCCATGCTAAATTGCCCCTTAATGTCCCAAGATCTGTTGGTTAGGGGGATTAGCCATGGGAAATGTGTGGGATTGTGGGGATAGAGTAGGGGGTGGAGGGCCTGGGTAAGTTACTCAAGTCACAGAGTCGGTGCAGACATGATGGGTCAAATTATCTCTTCTACACTGTAGAGGTTCTATGATAATAGGGCGGTGACATCCCTAGCCAAGAAAATTAGCTTCTTGCACTATATTTGCATGTGGGTGTCAGCTGAGGCGAGATTAACCTTGGCTGTGGTGTCGCACACACTCAAAATAACCTCTCATCTGTTATGTCCACTTGTGTGAGAGCAGCCATTGCCAGAGATATAGCATACAGAGATGCAGCAAAAGTCACCATCTTCAGGGCAAGAGGGGAGATGTTTGAAATGGGATTGGTTAAGTTTGGTACTGAACTAGAAACCAAATAGCATGAACCAGCCTCAAAAATCCATGACCCTGTCTCTCCTGATGCCCTGGGACATTTTCCTCGTGCTAAGTTGCCAAATTTACAAGTTTGCCTTCTGAACACGAGGAATGTTTTGTTGATACCTGATGTCCGCCCGCACAACTCCACCATTCATCAGGCACAATTGTAACATGAAACTCATTTGGAGTTGACCATACTGGGTAGTGCCAGTAAGCATTACACCTGTAACTCTCAGTACAATCAAGAATCTGTTTAACACGAAAGCCAAATATTCTTGCATTAATGTATTCCAGTTATCAGTATAGAAATGTGAAATGTGTCCTAAACAGACAGCGTGGGACAAACATCAGCAAAGCCTATGTGAACCTACAGACGATAAATGTGGACATGAATCTACAGACTTTCGACACCTCCACATACTTCACTGCGCGCTAGCTGGCCTTCCACTTTCTACTTCACCGAAAACCCTGCACATCCACCCTCCACTCCTCGTGATCTCTGGCCCACACTGGTTCCCAGTCTGACAACACCTCAGTTTCAAAATCCTCAGCCTCTTCTGCAAATCCCTCCATCTCGCCCTCTCATAGAATCCCACTGAGCTGACAACAATCCCACCCAGGCCCTATCCCCAGAACCCCAATTACTTACCTTGATAATCCCCTGACACTAAGGGGCAATTTAGCGTGGCCAATCCACCGAATCTGCACATCTTTGGTCACTAAGGGGCAACTTAGCATAGTCAATCCACCTAACCTATACATCTTTGGAATGAGGGGGGTAAACTTGAATATCTGGAGGAAACCCATGCAGACACAGGGAGAACATGCAAACTCCACACAGACAGACTGGAATCGAACCCGGGTCCCTGGCACTGCGAGGCAGCAATGCTAACCACTGTGCCACTGTACCGCATTCTCTAACTTCCCACAAGTGTCCAGGATATCTAGCTTCCTTCAATTCCAGCCTTGATGATTTTTTTTAAAAATCCCTCCACCATTGGGAGGCTTTGCCTTCAGGTGCCAGGGCCCAAAACTCTAGATTTCCTTTGTCAAACTGTTCACTTTCTCCCCTCATTAAGTTGCTCCTTAAAGCCTTTGACCGGAGTTTTTGATTGTCCGTTCTGCTATCTCATGTGGTTCAGTGTCGAACATGTTTTTACTGACATCACCCTTGATAAGTGCCTTGTGACAACTGACTATGCTAAAGGTGCAATCCAAATGTTGTTGTTGATCAGCGAACACCCCTTTCTTACTCAAACTCAGCAGACAATCATCAATCAGCTCATGGAAAACAGGAGGAGACTCTCAGCCAGAAAACAAGTTCCAGAATCATAGTATCTCTACAGTGCAGGAAGAGGCCATTTGTCCCATGGAGTCCACACCAATGGATTTCAACAGAGTATTTTACCCAGGCCCACCACCCCACCCTACGACCGCAATCCCACACATTTACCATGGCCAATCATCCTAACCTACACATCTTTGGTCACTAAGAGGCAATTTAGCATGGCCAATTCATCTAACCTACACAACTTGAGTGTGGGAAGAAACGGGAGCACTGGGAGGAAACCCACATATACACAGGGAGAACCTATAAACTCCACACACACAGTCATGCAAGGTCAGAATCAAACCCGGGTCCCTGGCGCTTAGAGGCAACAATGCTAACCACTGTGCAGCAATGAGGAATTCTGACTAGGAAAGGGCCAGGTCCAAAATCTGAGTTAATTTGTAACTCAGGAGAAACTGGGATTCATAAACGAGCCTGACCAAGTGACCAAAAAGACAAGAAGGGAGGAAAGTAAGCAAGACTGTTTTTTTTGTGCTCCTGATATAGGTTCAAAATGCTGGGCTTCCCTTTTCAACAATAGCGTGAGTGCAATCTACATCATATGGAAAGGGGCAGTCCAAAACAGTTGAGTCATCACCACCTTCTCAAGGGAAAACTAAGGAAGGGCTACCTAGCTTACATCCCAAGAATGAATTTTAAAAATATTGGCTCATAACCCTCCCTTATCTTCTGCTGTATGAATATTAGCCAAGGTCAAAGAGCACTAAAACTTGCAGCAGCCACCACAAAGGCTCACTGGGGAAAGGCTACCAACATGACATCTCCTACCCCCACCAGAGCACACTAGGGCAGGAACCTACATGAAGGTGAGGAGGCAATGGTCTAGTTGTTTTATCACTAGACTATTAATCCAAAAACTAATGTTCTGGGGACCTGGGTTCGAATCATGTCACAGCAAATGGTGGAATTTGAATTCGGTAAAAAAAATCTGGAATTAAGAATCTATCGATGACCATGAAATCATTGTTGAAAAAACCCTTCTGGTTCACTAATGTCCTTGAGGGAAGGAAATCTGCCATCCTTACCTGGTCTGGCCTACATGTGGTTTACTCTCAACTGCCCTCAGACAACAGGGATAGGCAATAATCCTACCCAGGCCCTATCCCCGTAATCCCACATATTTACCCTGCTAATCCCTCTAACCTATGCATCCTGGGATACTAAGGAGCAATTTAGCATGGCCATGCACCTAACCCGCACATCTTTGGATCGTGGGAGAAAACCCGAACACCCGGATGAAAGCCACGCAAACACGGGGCGAACGTGCAGACTCCACACAAACAGCGACCCAAGCCGGGAATCGAACCCAGGTCCCTGGTGCTGTGAGGCAGCAGTGCTAACCACTATACCACCGTGTTGCCCAATTCATGACCCATGAATGAATAAAAAAATCCCTCAGGCATGAAGGAAGCCTTCTGTGGAACTCTTTGCTGCAGAAGGCTATGGAGGCCAGGTCTTTGAGTGTCCCTAAGACAGAGATAGATAGGCTCTTGATTAATTGGGGGTTATGGGGGGGGGGGGGAAAGGCAGGAGAATGGGGATGAGAAAAACATCAGCTGTGACTGAATGGCAGAGCAGACCCAATGGGCCGAGTGGCCTAATACTGCTCCTATGTCTTATGGTTCGCAGTTGCTCTTTCAACCGATACAAGGCACCTGGCATGTAATGCCTGTTGCAAAGTATAACCTACAAGTTTAAATTGAGCGAGACATCTCATGGTGCTACATGCTGCATGAAAGAAATGGAACTGTATTGCAATTCATGTCAAATTTTAACTGTTATGTAATGCACTTCTATTTTTGGAAAGAACGCTGGGGATGAATAGCAGTGTCCACGCTCACCAAATTAAGAACGTTCATCTGATGAAGTGTGAAGATCAGTCCAAACACAGGCAGCAAGCGTCAGAAGAGGGAACAAAATGGGAAAGTACTTTCCCTTTGCAAGCTCATTGTTGTTGAAGATTGTTGGTGCGGTGTTGAGGGAGTAAAGTTTGCAATGCTGTAAAACACTGAAACTGCTCTCCAGTTATTAATTAACACAATGTTGGGAAAGGTCAGCAGTATTTCTGAACTCTGGCTGCTTATCTGAGGAGTGCCTCCCTGTCATGCACCAATGTGGCAAATGGGGTAAAGTGAAATTAACATGTGGCACATATGACCCACTTTAAAAGCTGGCCTTTTATTTAAACTGCACCGTGGCAGTGGTTAGCACTGCTGCCTCTCAGCGCCAGAGACCTGGGTTCAATTCCCGGCTTGGGTCACTGTCTGTGTGGAGTTTGCATATTCTTCCTGTGTCTGCATGGGTTTCCTCCCACAGTCCAAAGACGTGGTTAAGTGTATTTGGCCGTGCTAAATTCTCTCTGTGTACCCGAACAGGTGCCGGAGTGTGGCAACTAGGGGGTTTCACGGAAACTTCATTACGGTGTTAATGTAAGCCTTACTGGTGACTAATAAATAAACTTTAACTTTTTATTTTTATTAATTCAGTGGATTGTTGTCCATCCCTAATTTTCCTTGAACTGGGGCATTTAAGAGTCAACTACAATGCTGTGGGTCTGGAGTTACATGTGGGCCATTGCGGATAAGGATGGCAGATTTCCTTCCCTAGAGGGGCACGAGTGAACCAGGTGGGTTTTTCTGACAATTAACATTTGTTTCATGGTTATCAACAGATTTTCAATTCCAGATTTTTATTGAATTCAAATTTCCCCATCTGCCTTGGTGGGATTTGAACCCAGGTCCCCCAGAGCGTTACCCTGGGTCTCTGAATTACTAGTCCTGTGACAATACCACTACACCATCACCTACACAATATATACGTATGAACGAACACCTTTATGTATAACAGCTTCACAAAATGCAAATACTTTGCAAACCCAGTTAAATGTAATTTTCTTGTGTGTCACCAAGTGGCAAACAAGACCAGAGCAGAAAGACTTGCATTAATATAGCAGCTTTTACAACGACTGGCCGTCCTAAACTGCTTTGAAGGCAATGAAGAATCTTTAAAGTGTAGCCCCTTTGTGATGTAGGAAACAGAGCAACCAATTTGCAGGCAGTAAGATCCCACAAACAGTAATGAAAATAATCAGATTTTAATCAGTTTTATTCTGATGTTGATTGAGGGATAAATATTGGCCAGGACACCGGGCAGAGTTTCTTCTTCAAAATAGTACCACAGGAAGTTTAACATCCATCAGAGCAGGCAATTGGGGCTTTGGTTTAACAGCTGACCCCCAGGAAGGTACCTCTGACATTGCAACATGTCCTCAGTATTGCACTGGACTGTCAAGTGTAGATTTGTTGCACTGAAGCCCTGGAGTGGGATTTGAATGTAGAATCTTATTAATTAGGGGTGAGAATGCTACCAACTGAGCCAAGGGCTGACACAAACTTCAGAACAGAAACAGGACAAGCTGGTTAGCCCCACTGGTCAACAGAGGAAAGTGTATGTCAGTCAGGGTTCCCGCTCCTCATCATGACACAGTGGCCTTGGCAGTAAGGAATGCATCAGTCAAGATCCAGTGAGGACATAGCTGGACTAGGTTATAAGACGCCTGCTGCCTAAAAGCCTGTCTAGACTCAAACATCACCAAGAGGCAGGGGATTATGGTCATGATTACAGATCCCTGCTTTAATGGACTGCAGCAAACTAAACTGGAGTGATGCAGTGCCAGCATACTGTTCAGGCCCTCCATCTAACACAGTGTCATTGCTGCTATCACAGGGATACTGCTGGTGGCCAAGACACTGATGATAATGTCAAAGCAATTGGAGTGCACGTCGTTGCTATAGCGTCATACGCTCATATCTGACACAACAGCAGCAACAGGCATTTAGGGCTGCACAGTGGTTAGCATATTGCTGCCTCACAGCGCCAGGGTCCCGGGTTCAATTTCAGCCTCCTGTCTCTGTGGAGTTTGCACGTTCTCCCAGCGTCTGTGTGGGATTCCTCCGGGGGCTCCGGTTTCCTCCCATACTCCAAAGATGTGCGGGACAGGTGGACTGGCCATGCCAAATTGCTCCTTAGAGTAAGGGGGATTAGCAGGGTAAATATGTGGTGTTACGGGAATAGGGCCTGGGTGGGATTGTTTTCTGTGTAGGCTCAAAGGGCTGAATGGCCTCTTTCTGCTCTGAGGGGATTCTAATAAGGCACTTTTAACTTGGTGGTGGCTGTGGCTCAGCTGGTAGCACCTTCACTGCGGAATCACAAGCTTCTACATTCAAGTCCCACAGTAAGAATACTCTCAATGCCAGCATTTGTGCTTCAAGTCCCACTCCAGGGCTTGAACACCAGAATCTAGGCTGACATTCATAAGAACTAGGAGTAGGCCATCTGGCCCCTCGAGCTTGTCATTCAATAAGATCATGGCTGACCTTTTTGTGCACTCAGTTCCACTTACCCACCCACTCACCATAACTTAATTTCTATACTGTTCAAAAATTTATCTATCCTTGCCTTAAAAACATTCAATGAGGTAACCTCAACTGCTTCATTGGGCAGGGAATTCCACAGATTCACAACCCTTTGTGAGAAGAAATTCCTTCTCAACCCAGTCCTAAATCTGCACCCCCTTATTTTGAGGCCATGCCCCCTAGTTGTAGTTTCATCTGTGGTGGAAATAACTTCCCTGCTTCTATCTTATCTATTCCCTTCATAATCTTATATGTTTTTATAAGATCTCCCCTCATTCTTCTGAATTCCAATAATAGCCCCAATCTACTGAGTCTCTCCTCATAAGCCAACTCTCTCAACTCCGGACTCAACCTAGTAAATCTCCGCTGCACCCCCTCCAGTGCCAGTATATTTTTCTCAAGTAAGGAGGCCAAAACTGTACACAATACTCCAGATGTGGCCTCACCAGCACCTTATACAGCTGCAACATAACCTCACTGGTTTTAAAACTCCACCCCTCTAGCAATGGAAGACAAAATTCAATTACCTCCTGCACCTGCAAACCAACTCCTTGTGATTCTTGCACAAGGACACCCAGGTCCCTCTGCACAGCAGCATGCTGTAATTTTTTATCACTTAAATAATAGTCCATTTTGCTGTTATCCTACCAAAATGGATGACCTCACATTTACCTCCAGGGAGTGCTGCACTGTCGAAGATACTCTCTTTCGGAGGACACACCCAACAGAGGTCCCATTCAACTGCTTGGGCGAATTTCAAAGATTCCACAGTCATTATCTCAAAGAGAAGGGATGGGAATGTGTGTGGCTACCCTACAATGCAGAGGGACAGGCAGGCACTTCAAAAGTATTAATTGCAAAGTCCAGTGGTTGTGAAAGGTGCTAGATAAATGCAAGTCTTCCTTTCCTTTTAACACAGTACAATGTCCCAGAACACCTAACAGGATTTTCACAATAACTTCATTGCAGTGCTAATGTAAGCCTACCCGTGACATTAATAAATAAACTATTGGACAATCTGACACTGCACCAATTAAGTTAACCAATTAAGGGGCAGCACGGTGGCACAGTGGCTAGCATTGCTGCCTCTCAGCTCCAGGGACCCGGTTTTGATTCCCGGCTCGGGTCACTGTTTGTGTGGAGTCTGCGTGGGTTTCCTCCAGGTGCTCCGGTTTCTTCCCACAGTCTGAAAGATGTGCTGGTTCGGTGCATTGACCTGAACAGGCACCTGAGTGTGGAGACTAGGGGTATTTCACAGTAACTTTATTGCAGTGTGAACATAAACTTACTTGTGACTAATAAATAAACTTTAAGTAGCTATTAGGAGAGGTGAAAAAGGCTCCAAATAGCATCTGAACGGTGGAAAGAGAGGTGGAAGTGAATCCCAGAATTCAGATTGCTGAAAGCACATTCGGCAAATGTGGTATAATATAAATTGAGGGTGCTCGCTCAAATCGCCCAAGGAGAGGAAAGGCAGAGATCTCAGTGAGCTGTTGGGCCAGAAATGAAGTCACAGAGGGATTAAAAATCAATGAAGGAAAATTTAGAATTGAGGCATTGTCGAAATAGGAGAGGTCAGCAAGAACAGCATTGATAAGGGACATGGTTAAAGCAGGGGCAGCAGAGTTTTAGATGACCTCAAGTTGGCAAGGAGGACAGCAGGAGAGCAATGGAATTATCAATCCAGGATAGAGGCACAAATGAGGGTTTCACGACAAGAGGTGCTGAGGCTCAGCTGGTCATACAGTAGCTGAGAACTTGAGACACAAAAGCACAGTGATTAAAAGTTTATTTATTATTAGTCGCAAGTAAGGTTACATTAGCACTGCAATGAAGTTACTGCAAAATTCCCCTAGTCGCCACACTCTGACGCAATGCACCCTAACCAGCACGTTTTTCAGGCTGTGGGAGGAAACCGGAGCACCCGGAGGAAACACACGCAGACATGGGGAGAATATGCAAACTCTACACACAGACAGTGACCCAAGCCAAGAATAGAACCCAGGTCTCTGGCACTGAGAGGCAGCAGTGCCAACCACTGTGCCACCCAGCACTGTCTGACCTCGCCAGAGACCCGAATTCAATTCCCAGCTTGAGTCACTCTCTGTGTGGTGCCTGCACATTCTCCTCATGTCTGTGTGGGTTTCCTCTGGGTGCTCCAGTTTCTTCCCACAGTCTGAAAGACATGGTGGTTCGGTGCATTGAGCTGAACAGGCTGCAGAGTGTGATAACCAGGGGAATTTCACAATAACTTCAATGCAGTATTAATGTAACTGATAAATAAATAAACTTTAAACAGTCACACCTGGTTTGAGATTTAAAACATCCCTTTCCCTTTTCACAGACTAACTTGTGCATTTTCTATTTGGTTCCAGTTATCTATCAATCCAGGGTTCAATGTCTGGGGAAAGAATTTGGGGCGGTTATGTTCCAAATGTGTCCCTCACCCGCGACGTCCCACAGTTTTATTTCTGCACAGACACAGTCTGGCCTCTCATAGCAAGGGCAAGCACCAAGGGACTCAAACACCACGGCACTGTCCCTTATCTGAAGATTGCGGTTTCCGGGAGGTGGGAATTCTGATCCCTATAAAAGCTGGAATGCACCCTGGTAATTAAGCATCCCACAAACATGGCATTGCACCTCGGAAAGCCATGAGTGCAGCCAATACTTGTTGATGTGCTACCCAAACAGGTGGTGGGTTGGGAGGTGGCAGCAGTGCATGGAGCCGGATTCCACTGTTTAATAGCATTGTGTACTCTCTTCCACACACACACACACACACACACACACACACACACACACACACACACACACACACACACACACACACACACACACACACTTATCTCTTCCTCATTGTTGAATTTTATTTTTGTTTAGATTGTGACATCGGCAGCGTCAAGGTGACTTGTCTCAGCCCAATGGGACAAACAGAATGAGCTGTCGTTAATGTTAACAATGTTTTTCTGCAAGGATCAGGTGGGTACGCAATCAGTACTTAAAATCACTCAAGAAAATCTTAATCAAATTATTGTCTGATTGCTGAAGACAGGAATGAGAAAAAAAACACACTCCCCTGCCCCCTACTTTTACCCTAAATTATGCACAGAAACAAGATCTCAAACCCACCACCTGCCACATCTCACCTAAAACTTTGCTTTCTACCCACAAGACAAGTAGTGCCAGCAGGCTATTTGACTTCAGTAGGCTTCATTGTTAAGATCAATTGCGATTTCTGGGCATTTCATAAGTACGCCAGAACAGGACAACTGTTCATGCACAAGATTATCCACAAAAACTGCCTGTTTCGGGGCCATAACACCCAAAATAACAAACAGATTTTCCAGCCGACACAGTGTGTAAATTCAGGTGCTCCCTTTTCTCGGACCGGGGCATTGAGGTCAATTTGCAGCAGTGCCTTGTTACCACTCCGTCGTATAGCAGGTCACTAAGGATGGGACAATTTGTGTCAAATGAAACTCAAACCATACAAACATTTTACATGTGTTTAACCCACGAGATTTGTGAAGTGAGATTCAAGCGAAAAGTAAAAGGAAAATAACATTTCAGGCAATTACCATGTCTCCAGGGGTCTTTAGGCTCCACTGCTCCAGACACGATGGCCTCGTCCGAAGGAAAGGTTACCCGCTTCACGCCTTGCTTTACCCGACTGTCCACCGAAGGCGAGAGTGAGGAAGAATCGCTAGCCTGGTCCAGGGGGGAGGGAGTCAAGGCGAGGGGATGGGGCATGTCCTGCCCTAGGGGGGAGAGCAAATCCAAACGCATCCGGGTGGAGACAGAATTCTCAAAGCAACTGTCACACGCTGAGGTGGGCGACTGCAGCCTGGCAGTGCCAGTCCCAGTCCCCGTGGGTAACGGCCCCTCAGCGTCTGATTCAGTGGCCCTGCAATCCCCCTCCAGCTGCTGGACTGCAGAGCTCTCCACTGCCAAAATCAATTTGAAATTTGTTTTCCCCTGGTTGATGTCTTGGCCCTTGGTGGTGGCCTGGCCAGTCGTGTTGGTCTGCTGCACCACAGTCAGATCGAGCTTCTGGCAGCTCCTCTCACTGCCCATTTCTCTTCTGTTTTCACTGCTGCTCGTGTTATGCTCCCCTTTCTGCATTGCTTCAATTTTCACTTCCTGCAGCCTTGCCTCTTTTGACACACACTGTGTGAATTGGTCTTTCATCTGTAGTGCAGACATGACCTGCTCTCTCGCCTCTTCTCTCACCGTCCCCATCTCAAGGCAGCTTTCCTCGGCCAGGTGTTCCTCCTCCACACAGCTAACCCCAGGCTCCAGACTTACAACCTCCTTGTTTCCCCTTTCCACAGTTTCCTCTGTCAGTACATCCATGCCTCCATCACAGTTGTTCTCCCGTTCTTGGTGTATTCCTTCCTTTGATCCGCTCGCTAGCTCCTGCGTGGATACATCGATTCCCGCCACACACTCTCCATCTTCTGGTGCCAGCCCGTTTGCATCAATCTCCGACCGGCTTCCCCTCTCAGCCGCCGTCAACAGTGCTTGCTCCTGCCTCCTCTCTTTGGGTTCTCCTCTCGCCACAGTTTCTAACAGGCAATCACCAGTTGCCCCTCTCACGCCTTTCTCGCTGTCCGTGTGAACAATCTCTTCCTCGGTTTCGAGGGCTGCCGATCCGCTGTTAACCATTATCCCAGTCTGGTTATCGATTATCTCCCTCTCTCTCTGGCATGGATGGTCTCCACTGCCTGGGCTGTGCCTCTCATCATCTTCTGGGTTATCATTCTCCTGACCGCTAGTGCTGCCCTCACCCAGATTAGTATGGCAGAGTCTGTCTTCCCCAAGAGGGGCACCACTCTGGCTCAGAGAATTTGCAAGCTGACAGCAGCCCACTCCTGTGTTAGTGTTATTCACTTGCTGATCTCTCTGTCCATTAGGTTGACTGCGCCAGCTATCCACTAAGTCAGTATTATTCTCTAGCTGGTGGGGCTGGTCTGTGCACAGAGGGTTATCCCTAACCTCTACCCCCTCTTGATCATTAGCTCCCGGGGTATTATCACTCGGACTGTGACAGTAGCTCCTGCCCAGGTCAGTATTCACTAGCTGGTGAGGTTGGTCTTCCTTAACAGGGGTATTACCAACCTCCATCTCTCCCAGGGTATTATTACCCTGACTACGGCAGTCATTCATTCCCAGGTCAGTATTATCCTCTTGCTGCGCTCTTGAATCAGTGTTATCAGGCTGACTGTAGTTAAAGCCTTCTTGGAGCTGGAGAGCAGTCTGTCCCAAGGTATTATGTCCCTTACTATTGCAATAGCCGCCTCCTAGGTTAATATTTGCATTTTGCTGCTCTCCCAGGTTAGTATTGTTCCTCTGACTGTGGTTAAAGACTCCCTGGAGCTGGAAGTCAGCCTGGACAAGGGAATTGCCACTCTGATTATGGCAGTAACCCACTCCCAGGTTAGTATTATTGCTCTGACTGTGGTTAAAACCTCTTTGGAGATGGAAATTAGCCTGTCGTAGGGCATTAATACTCTGATTACAGCAGTAACTCTCTCCTAGCTCAATATTATTCTTTTGCTGCTCTCCAAGGTCAGTATTATTGCGCCGACTGTGGTTAAAGCCTCTCTGGAGCTCAAAATCAGCCTGCCCCAGAAATTTGTCACCCTGACCAAGGCAGTAGCTCATTCCAAGCTCTGTATTACTATCAAGCTGCTCTGACAGGTTATTATTCTCCAGCTGGCCTCCCCCTCCGGGACTCTTCCTCACCTCCATCCCTTCTGTGAAGCTGGGGTTAAAGTTTGTTCCCCCACTGACTGGGGCTGGGGGATAACCCTGTTCCCTACTAACTATAGGGTCAGACCCACTGAATGTAGATGTAAAACCTCTTTACTCACTGACTGGGGCGGGGGTTAAATTCTATTTGCTCACTGATTGAATGGGGGATTCTCTTTACTCTGACTGGAGAACTAAAATTCTTTTTACTCACTGATGATGGTGGTGGTGGGGGGTAAATTCTCTTTACTTTGACTGGGGAAGGGGTTTAAATGCTCTTTACTCACAACTGAGGGGGGTGGTTAAATTCTCTTTACTTACTGACTAGGGAGGGTTAAATTCTCTTTACTCTGACTGGGACAGAGATTTAAATCCTCTTTACTCACTGACTGGGGGAGATTTAACCCTTTGCTCTGACTGGGGGGCGGGTGAGATTATATTGTCTTTGCTCATTGACTGGGAGGGGGGGATAAAGCCTCTTTACTCTGACTGGGGAGAGGATTAAATTCCCTTTACTCACTGACTGGGGGTTTAAATTCTCTTTACCCACCAACTTAGGGGGGAGTTAAATTCTCTTTACTCACTGACAGGGGGAGATTTAAATCCTCTTTACTCTGGCTGGGAGGGGAGGGGGGTCTCACGGTCTGGTTCCCCCCCTCGGTAAGAGGGGGAATGGGTCTGGCTCCCCTCCACTCCTTCCCCCTAGGATACACGGCCCCCTCTCTGTGCTGCGCTGCGCACCGGTCCGGCCTAGCGGGCTCGGCTTTGCGGAGTGATGGCCCCCGGAGCCGCTGTCTCCATCCCCCGCCGCTCTCCGCGCCTGTGTCCCGGGGCCGCCGCCGCCGCTCTGACTGATCCAACCGAGTGTTGTCCTGGAGGGAGGGGGAACTGCGCACTCTCACTCCCCTCCGCACATTCGCCACCGCCAAGGAAACAAATGAAGGCACCAGTCTCCCCCCACATCACTGATTTTAATCCCGCTAATTTTTATTAAGCGGGATCCGTTCCCTCTTCCTCTAAATTTCCTGCGGTTGACCCGCCGTCCTGTCCAATCTGGCGAATCTGCCGACTGGATTTACCCGTCTCCTCGTCACTCTCCCCTCCAGCCGCCGCCATTTTGGAAAGTCAGGTAAACACAGCCGTTAGTTACCAACCCTCCCGGGCTGCCTGAGGGAGAGTCAGTTACCAACTTCCCCGGGTTGCCTGAGGGAGACTCAGTTAACCAACTTTCCCGGGCTGCCTGAGGGTGAGCCAGTTCCCAACTCTTCCGGGCCGCCTGAGGAAGAATTAATTAACAATCTTCTGGGCAGCCCAGGCAAACCAGTTCCCAACTCTCCCGGGACAGCCGGTTACCAACTCTCCCGGGCAGCCCGGGAGACTCCAGAGTTTAAAGGTCAAACTCACTCTCTTTCATTCATAAACCTCTCTCTCCCTGCTGTGTGCACTTCTGAGAGGGATGCCTCAAGCTCCTTTTGAGAGAACTGCTGTGTCTTTTGGTGTAAATTCCATTCTTTCAACGCACAGGAATGAGTGAGTGAGAATTGTGATGGTAGGTTTCTGAGGGGAAAGATGGCGGGGGTGGAGTAGGAACATACCAGCATGGACCAGTTGGGCCGAATGGCCTGTCTCAGCCCCATATAGATTCTCTAAAGTATAAAAGCAAATTACTGTGGATGCTGGAATCGCAAACCAAAAGAGAAAATGCTGGAAAATCTCAGCAGGTCTGGTAGCATCTGTAAGAAGAGAAAAAGAGCTGACGTTTCAAATTCAGACAACCCTTTGTCAGATTCTCTGCTGTCTAGAAGGAGGCCATTCATTCCATCAAGTCTGCACCAGCCACAAACCCACCCAGGCCCTATCCTCATATTCACATGTATTTACCCTAACTAGTCCCCCTGACACTAAGGGGCAATTTATCGTGGCCAATCCACCTAAGCTGCACCTCTTTGGATTGTGGGAGAAAACTGGAGCATCCGGAGAAAACCCACGCAGACGGCACGGCAGCACAGTGGTTAGCACTGCTGCCTCACAGCGCCAGAGATCCGGGTTCAATTCTGGCCTCGAGTCGAGTTTGGAGTTTCTACATTCTCCCCATGTCTGTGTGGGTTTCCTCCCACAGTCCAAAGGTGTGTGGGTTAGGTGGATTGGCCGTACTAAATTGACTCAAGTATCAGGGGGATTAGCAGTGGAAATATGTGGGGTTACGGGCATAGGGCCTTGGTGGGATTATGGTCGGTGAAGACTTGATGGGCCAAATGGCCTCCTTCTGTTCCGTACGGATTCTATGATTTTATGACAGGGGGAGAAGAGCAAACTTGGCACGGACGGTGACCCCAACCTGGCAGTCGAACCCAGGTCCCTGATGCTGTGAGGCAGCAGCACTAACCACTGTGCCACCATGTCTCCCAATATATTCCAGCTCTGATGAAAGATCATCCTGTCTCAAAACTTTGGCTCCATCCTCTCCCCATAGATGCTGCCAGACCTGCTGAGATTTTCCAGCATTTTATATTTTTGTTTCGGATCCCAGCATCTGCAGTATTTTGCTTTCAATTTATTGAGAGGCACCCGATGTTCTATATGTAAACCAATGTCCCCAAGATTCGGTTTGCAGATTGCATCGCAGTATTTTGCCTTTGGTATATATCCTTACCATTGAATTATACACTCCCTGTAGTGCAGAAAGAGGCCATTTAACCCATCGAGCCCATACTGACCAGAATTCCACCCAGGCCCTATCCCCATAACCCCATGCATTTACCCTGCTAGTCCGTCCCCCGACACTGAGGGATAATTTAGTATGGCCAATTCACCTAACCCACACACTGGAAAATTAATCTATAGAATAGAATCCCTACAATGCAGAAGGAGACCATTTGGCCCATCGAGTTGGTGGCACGGTAGCACAGTGGTTAGCACTGCTGCTTTGCAGCTCCAGGGACCTGGGTTCGATTCCCAGCTTGGGTCACTGTCTATGTGGAGTTTGCACATTCTCCCTGTGTCTGCGTGGGTTTCCTCTGGGTGCTCCGGTTTCCTCCCACAGTCCAAAGATGTGCAGGTTAGGTTGATTGGCCATGCTAAAATTTCCCCTTAGTGTCCTGAGTTGCATAGGTTAGAGGGATTCATGGGTAAAATATGTGGGGATATGGAGGTGGGGCCTGGGTGGGATTGTGGAAGGTGCAGCCTCAATGAGCTGCATGGCTTCTTTCTGAACTGTAGGGTTTCTATGATCTATGACTCTGTGCGACCATAATCTCACCCTATCCCCATAACCCCACATATTTATCCTGCCAATCACCTGCGGGAAATTTAGTATGGTCAATCTACCTACCTGGAAGTGCAGGTAGGTGGATTGACCATGGCAAATGTGTGGGGTTAGGGGATAGATTGTTTGTGTTATTCTGTCAGAGAGTTGGTGCCGACACGATGGGCCAAATGGCTTCCTTTTGCACTGTAAGGATTCTATGATAATATATCCACCTAGTGTTGGCAGTGCAGGCAATATTATGGTTTGCAGATATTGTTTAGCGTCTTATTCACTTCAGACTCTGCTTTCATTCTCAATCTCCAGTTCTCCTTTGAGATCCTCCGCCCTTTGGATGCTTGGCCTGTGAAAACAACATCACAGAATGTGCCAGGGTGCTTCGCAAGAGCGTTAGGTGAGCAAAATTTGACATTCAGCCTTATTAGGACCATAGTTTAGCTGAAGAGATAAGTTTCTGGGACTCTTTTAAAGAACGCCAGGGAGATTTGGGGAGACAACTGAAAGCCGCCAATCATTGAGGGAAGAGAAGTGAAGGTCAGAGCTCATGGTCTGAGGCTGTGAAACTCAGTGTTGAGTCCAGAAGGTTTAGTCCAAGTGCCTAATCAGAAGATGAGGTGCTGTCCCTCCAGTTTGCGTTGGGTCTCACTGGAATGTTAAAGCAGGTCGCAAACAGGAATGTGAACATAAGAGTAAAGGACCAGGAAGGTCAGGGTCATACTTGTGAACTGAATCATAGAACTCTACAGTGCAGAAAGAGGCCCTTCGGCCCATTGAGTCTGCACCGAACACCATCCCACCCCAGGCCCTACCCCACCATCCCTACATATTGTACCCACTGATCCCTCTAATCTACACATCCCTGGACACTAAGGGGCAATTTCTTAGCATGGCCAATCAGCCTAACCCACACATCTTTGGACTGTGGGAGGAAACCGGAGTACCTGGAGAAAACCCACACAGACATGAGGAGAATGTGCAAACTTCACACAGACAGCAAACCGAGCCAGGAATCAAACCCAGGACCCTGGAGCTGTGAAGCAACAGTGCTAACCACTGTGCTACCGTGCCGCCCACGGTAGCACAGTGAAGGTGTTCCGACAAGTGGTCACCTAGTCAGTGTTCAGAACCCTCAGTGTAGAGGACAGTGTGACTTTGTAATGAGTTCAATCATGGGAGCAGGAGTAGGCCGTTTGATTTGATTTAATATTGTCATGTGTATTGGGATACAGCGGAAAATATTGTTTCTTCTGCATTATACAGACAAAGCATACCGTTCATAGAGTACATAGGGGAGTAGGAAAGGAGAGGGTGCAGAATGTAGTGTTACAGTCATAACTGGGGTATAGAGAAAGATCAACTTAATATTAAGTTTTAATTTTAAGTTTATTTATTAGTGTCACCAGTAGGCTTACATTAACACTGCAATGAAGTTACTGTGAAAATCCCCTAGTCGCCACACTCCGATGCCCGTTTGGGAGGGAGAATTTAGCGCAATCAATGCACCCTAACCAGCACGTCTTTCAGACTGTTGGAGGAAACCAGAGCACCAGGAGGAAACCCATGTAGACACAGGGAGAACATGCAGATTCCACACAGATAGTGACCCAAGCCGGGAATTGAACCTGGATTCCTGGCACTGTGAGGCAGGCAGTGCTAACCACTGGGCCACAAAAGTCTGACAGCAGCAAGCTGTTCTTGAGCCAGTTGGTACGTGACCTCAGACTTTTGTATCTTTTTCCTGACGGAAGAAGGCGGAAGAGAGAATGTCCAGGGTGCGTGAGGTCCTTAATTATGCTGGCTGCTTTGCCGAGGCAGCGGGAAGTGTAGACAGAGTCAATGGATGGAAGGCTGGTTTGTGTGACGGCATGGGCTACATTCACAATCCATTATAGTTTCTTCCTTGTTTTTGGCCTCTTGAGCCTGCTCCGCCATTCAAACAGATCATGGCTGATCATTATCTTTATTCTGTTCTTCCCACCATCCATACCTATAATCCCTCCGTGTAATTATATCCAGAGGTCCATTGGCTTCTGTACGGAACAAGCTCAGTGGTTGATCTTCCACAGCTCTGTGGGAGTAGAGTATTCCAAAGAATCAGCACCCTCTCAGTCAAGAAGTTCCTCCTCAAGTTGAGATAACAAGGGAAAAGCTACAAAGTAATTTATATTTTATTATGATAAATGCAACTTTTACAAAATCCTGTTGGTATCAGCAATGGAGTAGAATGGGGAGGGACGCAGGTTCAGAGGAAGAGATTTCAGTCCTCATAGTTCCATGAAATACCATTAATGTGGGAGCAACTCGGTGCCCATTTACATTCATTTACTGATAGCTGGGCCGGCTGTCTATCGAGAGAAACAGAAGGACAATATCAGAAAGCAAGAAAGAGAAGCCAATTCTTCCCTCATATTTATGGAAACAAATGTCTTGCATTTATATACAGTTATATCAAGCCTACAAAGAAACAGACCTTTCATGGAACCATAGTGTCCCTACAGTGCAGAAGGAGGCCATTAGGTTCATCAGGTCTGCATGGACAACAATCCCACCCTGGCCATATCCCTGTAACCCCACATATTTAGCCTGCTAATCTCCCAGACACTAAGGGGCAATTTAGCGTGGCCAATCCATCTAACCTACACATCTTTGGACACTTTAGCATCCACCTGACCTGCAGTGTGGGAAGAAACCGGAACACCTGGAGGAAACTCTCAGAGACACGGGGAGAATGTGCAAACTCCACATAGACAGTGACCCGAGGCCAGAATTGAACCCAGGTCCCTGGTGTTGTGAGGCAGCAGTGTTAACCACTGTGCCACCCAATTTGTCTATGCCAGCGTTTGTTCTCGCCATGAACTTCCTCCCATCTGATTTCATCCCACCTTATCGTTCCATTCCTTCCTGCCTCATGTTCTTGTCCAGTTTCCCTTGAACTACATCAGTGTGTCCATCCCAATCACTCTGTGGAATTTTACATTTATACCACCTTCCGAGTAAAGATGCTTCTCCTGAACTCTCTCCTTCTCTCAAGTACAGGCTCGTCTTCTCTCACCTAGGGAGGCACAAGGCGGATGAACCACACACTTACACCTTAAGGGGAAGCGATGGCCTAGTGGTATTATCACTAGTCTATTAATCTAGAAATTCAGCTTTGGACCTAGATTCGAATCCCGCCACGGCAGATGGTGGAATTTGAATTCAGTAAAAATAACCTGGAATTAAGAATCCACTGATGACCATGAAACCATTGTCGGAAAAACCCATCTGGGGTTCACTAATGTCTCTTTCGGGAAGGAAATCTGCCATCCTTACCTGGTCTGGCCTACATGTGACTCCAGAGCCACAGCAATGTGGTTGACTCCCAACTGCCCTTGAGCAATTAGGAATGGGCAATAAATGCTGGCCCAGCCAGTGACGTGCATGTCCCACGAATGAATAGAAAGAAACTTGTTTCCGCAGCTCATTCTTCAGGAACAGGTTGCTACCCAGAGCTACAGCTGGAGGGCTACGCTAGTCTGCATTAAGCATGGCTGACCAGGAGACTCTCCTGCTTTTGCCAACCACCTGTGTGCTGTTGGCAGGAGTTACAGGTTGGCAAGCAGGCTCTTTGGCCAAGTTACAAACGCACTGTCTTTCTGAGACCATCGATTATCAAGCCCGAATCTTCTATCTCAGAGGCAGAGACATCACCCATAGCATCGGACAGAGAAGAAGGCCATTCAACCCAGTGAATTCAGACTGGCTCTTTGCAGATCCAGTCCTATTCTAGCAAAGGCAGTCACTCCGATAGCATTTATGCCCTTCTTTGTGAAGGGGACTATGCCTTCCACTTCCCACATTTTCTCCTTTCCATCAATTATAGGTTTCCCACCACCGTTTGGGAAGGAGATTGTCTGGTTTGGGTTGTAAAGGTTCAAATACGTACTCATTCTCCACTGGTTCCGACACCTTCCAGGCGGATAAACCTTCCGTCATGGGGAACTTCAACAGTCTCTGAATTTCATCCACGTCCCTCTTCAAAGCTTCAACAAAGGCAATTAATAGCTATAAGGGATGTGTTGGAATCATAGAATTCCTGCAGCGCAGAAGGAGGCCATTTGGCCCATCAAGCCTGCACTGACAATAATCCTGCCCATGCCCTATCCCCTTAACCCAAGTATTTACCCTGCTAATCTCCCTGACTCTAAGGGGCAATTTAGCATGGCCAAACTACTTAACCCACACATCTTTGCACACTAAGGGGCAATTTAGCACGGCCAATCCATCTAACCTGCACATCTTTGGAGTGCGGGAGGAAACTGGACCACCTTGATGAAACCCAGGCAGACATGGGGAGAACGTGCAGCCTCCACACAGACAGTGACCTGAATCCGGACTTGAACCCGGGTCCCTGGCGCTGTGAGGCAGTAATGCTAACCACTGTCCTACCGTGCCATCCAATTAGCATCCCCCTTCATGTAATTAAATCCGATTTTGATAGGTTGATTGAATCCACGTTCGGGCAGTGCATTTTTGATCACAGTGACGCACTGAGTTACAGGTCATGTGGCACAATTGTAGTCTCCCTCGAAGGGAGCTAGAAGCTCTGAGCTCAAGTCCTCATCAGGACTTACTGGCCATGGAAGGAGCATTCATGACATAGTTCAAGGGGCAGATAATCAATGTGCAAATCCATTCCCCACTGTTGCCCAGAGGGAAAATGGACATGCATGTGAATATACATGAAGAAGGACATGCTGTACTCTGCCTATGCCTTTTGACAATTCTGTTAAACCTATATCCAGTGTCATGTGAGTGTACCTTTAAGAAAGTTTAAAAAAAAAATCATCCAGCTAACAGCTTCAGCGATGTCATTGGTGGGGTGGAGCTAAGTGGTAGTGGTCAGGTGATGGTTTTTTTTCCTTTGGGCTTTCAGTTCTGTTTTGGGGTGTGTGTTGGAAGCAGTCTTTCTCTTTCCCCCTGTTCTTTTTGTTTGGTTCTGAAACTATTATCAGTTAGCTGAAGGAGAGACATATTTCCATCTTGCCTTAAAGAAGCTGTGTTTTGGGAAACAGGTTCGACTACAACCTCTTCTGAATTTCTTCACAAGGAATTTTCAGCACTCAACCCAGGAGACTGGATTCCTGTAATGAGTGAGTATTAACAATGCTATTTTGTGCTTATTTGGAGCATTTTGTGTATTGGATGTTGCCTTTGGTTGGAACACATTAGAGATATTAGAGTTGTACATTATCCTGGTTGTTGTGTTTCTTGTTTGTAATTGTTAAAAGCTCTTGCTAAGTGCCTTACTATACATGGCAATAATATTAATTAAATTGTGTTTTTGATAAAAGCTCCTTATGAGTCAGTTGACTCACACCTGAAGTGAAACCTTTCACACTCATCCTAGCCAAATTCAACATAAGAACATAAGAAATAGGAGCAGGAGTAGGCCATCTAGCCCTTCGAGCCTGCCCCGCCATTCAATAAGATCATGGCTGATCTGTCGTGGCTCAGTTCCACTTTCCCGCCCTCTCCCCATAACCCTTAATCCCCTCTCTTATCAAGAACCCATCAACCCGCTTCTTAAAAATATTTAGCGAGGCAGCCTCCACCACTTCAACGGGCAGAGAATTCCAGAGATTCACCACCCTTTGAGTGAAGAAGTTCCTCCTCAACTCCGTTCTAAACCGCCTCCCCTTTATCTTGAGGCTGTGCCCCCTAGTCCTACTGTCCTTTCTGAGCGGGAAGAGTCTCTCCACCTCTATCCTATCCATCCCATTCATCATCTTATACGTCTCAATAAAACATTACAGGTCAGACGAACTTCATAGAACACATTGACGTGACCTGTAACATACAGCGTTATTGGCACTCACCCTTGGTGGAATCCAACAAGTATTTTTTATTCTTGTCCAACATTTCTGATTTCCTGAACCTTCTTTTGTTGTCGATGCGACTGATAGGACTGGCTCCCAGCTCCCTCTTCTCCAGGCTTATTTGGCCAACAGACAAGCCGCTGGCCAACTCATCGGGGGAAATGACACTGAGCGTGCGATACCTTGGCACGTTTTTGTACCCTGACCCCTTCCAGTTGGTGAGTGCCAACTTCGGCCGGCTCTTCTCGCTGCCAGTAAAATCAAACTTGAGCTTGTCTTCGCTTTGAGAGCAGGGGGTGGCGCCGCTCAGGGTCTTCCCGAGGCTTGGAAAACTAATCATCGTTGCCTGAGGAATCTTCCGAATGATTGGTAGGCTCACTTGATTGCTTCTGC
This sequence comes from Carcharhinus amblyrhynchos, assembly GCF_965287045.1. NCBI lineage: Eukaryota > Metazoa > Chordata > Chondrichthyes > Carcharhiniformes > Carcharhinidae > Carcharhinus > Carcharhinus amblyrhynchos. The sequence goes on along the minus strand of NW_027650064.1, from coordinate 58,990 downwards.
TTCCTTTATAAAACCTAAACACGATAAGTGAGGATTTGAGTGAGAAAAACATGCCAAGTGGCAGAAAGAGAAGACCTGCCTTACTCTTCATCCAATAGGTCTTAAACCAAGATCTTCTCTTTTCCCCTTTCGTCACAGAAAATAGAAGATCCCACGGACTCTATTTTGAAGAAGATCAGGGGACTTGTTCCCCAATGTCTTGGACAACACTTATCCCTCCATCAATCTCATTAAGCTGGTTGATCCTGCCACTTTCAACATGCAGCTTGCTGTGTACAAAATTGACTTCCATTTTTACAACATTACCAAAGTGTTTCACTGGTTGCAAGGAAAGTTGGGATACTCTAAGATTGTGAAAGGTGCTATATAAATGCAATTTTTCTCCCTTTTAGAATCATTGAACCCCTACAGTGCAGAAGGATGCCAGTTGGGCTCATCAGGTCTGCACCCGCTCTCCGATAGAGCATCCTACCTAGGCCATATCCCCACATATTTATCCTGCTAATCCCCCTAACCTGCACATCTTTGGACACTGGAGGCTCAATTTAGCATGGCCAATTCACCTTACCTGCAAATCTTTGGCTACTAAGGGGCAGTTTAGCATGACCAATCCACCTAACCTGCAATCTATGGAAGCTAAGGGACTATTTAGCATGGCTAATCCACTTCACCTGCAAGTCTTTGGACATTAAGGGACATTTAGTATAGCCAAACCACCTAACCTCTTTTGAACTGTGGGAGGAAACCGGAGCACCCAGAGGAAACCCATGCAGACACAGGGACAACGTGCACACTCCATACAGTCACCCAAGGCTGGAATCAAACCGGGGTCTCTAGAGCTGTGAGACAGCAATGCTAACCACTGTGCCACCATGCACCTGTATTATTGAAGGATGAATTATTTAACAGTGGGTGAAAGCGGGCAAGCGTTGCCCAGTCCAAACCTGGCCTCACCTGAGATCTGGACACACTTACAATTTCAGGCAGGAGATTGCGACCATGAGCATGCACTGACCATCACTGTGGGCTTGGGTTTTCCTCCATGGGTGAGAACAAAAGGCCTGGGTTGATCCTGAGTCTGGAAATCACTCCCGGGGGAAACAACCACTTCAAGAGTTTTCAAGGGGCATCCTCCCATCATTAAAATGATGATAGGTTTACCATCCAATTAACAATGGTGGGCTGGTTCTTAAAACTGGAGGATCAATCAGAGACCTTCCAACATTTGTTATTCATTCATGGGACATGTGCATTGCTGGCTGGGCCAGCATTTATTGCCATCCCTAGACCAAAACTAGGCCACTCAGCCCATCGAGTCTGCTCTGCCATTCAATTATGGCTGGTATTTTTCTCATTCTCATTCCCGTTCTCCTGCCCTTTCCCCATAACCCCTGATCCCCTTTATTAATCAAGAACCTATCTATCTCTGTCTTAAAGACACTTAATGACCTGGCCTCCACAGCCTTGTGTGGCAAAGAGTTCCATAGATTCACCACTCTCTGGCTGAAGAAATTCCTCCTCATCTCTGTTTTAAAGGATCGTCCCTTTAGCCTGAGGTTGTGCCCTCTGGTTCTAGTTTTGCCAACTAGTGGAAACATCCTCTCCACGTCCACTCTATCCAGGCCTTGCAGTATCCTGTAAGTTTCAATAAGATCCCCCCCCCCCACCCCCCGCCATCCTTCTAAACTCCAACTACTTGCCCTTGGAGGGCAGTTGAGAGTCAACCACATTGCTGTGGTTCTGGAGTCCAGATTGGGTAAAGACAGCACATTTCCTTCCCTAAACGATATTAATTACCAGATGGGTTTTTCCGACAATGGTTCCACGGTCATCAGTAGATTCTTAATTCCAGATTGTTTTGATTGAATTCAAATTCCACCATCTGCCGTGGCGGGATTCAAATCCAGAACCCTTGAACGTTACTTACTATCAATAGTTGAGTGATAAGACCACTAGGACATTCCCCCACCACACACCCCCACACACCCCCACACACACACACACACACACACACACACACACACACACACACACACACACACACACACACACACACCCCCTCTCCCCATTTAAGCTTACGATCAGCTATGATCTAATGGAAGATCAGAACAGGCTGGAGGGGCTGAATGGCCTCCTGCGCCTCACCAGCTGAGCCCTGAGGGATGGAGTGCTCTTACCGCTGGTTAGGCCGCAGGAGGTCCAGGTGCTTCCTCAAAGCCGGCAGCTCCTCTTGACCCAGCCACCTGTCAGGCATGTTGCTCAGTCTCTGCCAGTCTATGAGAATGACAGTGGTGAGACTGTCACAGGGTGCCTGATCTGCGTCATGTTGTCAAAAGAGTCCAGGGACGCAGGAAAGCCCCTTTCCTGCAACATTGGGAATTTAGTAAGAGAAATTAGTATTCTATCCAGAGATCAGAAGGCGGTACGTATTCTAGAAATAACGCTGCAAACCTTATTGTTCTTTCACGATGGGAAAGGTTTGATTTGACTTGATTTATTATTGTCACAATGTATACAGTGAAAAGGATTGTTTCTTGCGCTATACAGACAAAACATACCGTTCATAGAGAAGGAAAAGAGAGAGTGCAGAATGTAGTATTACAGTCGTAGCTAGGGTGTAGAGAAAGGTAGGTCCATTCAAAAGTCTGACAGCAGCAGGGAAGAAGCTGTGTTTGAGTCGGTTGGTACGTGACCTCAGACTTTTGTATCTTTTTCCCGGAGGAAGAAGGTGGAAGAGAGAATGTCCGGGGTGCGTGGGTCCTTAATTATGCTGGCTGCTTTGCCGAAGCAGCGGGAAGTGTAGACAGAGTCAATGGATGGGAAGTGGTGCTATAGAAATGCAAGTTAGAATCATAGATTCCCTAAAGGCCCATCAAGTCTGCACTGACCACTATCCCACCCAGATCCTATTCCCGTTACCCCATGTATTTACCCCGCTAATCTCCCGACTCTATTTAGCATGGCCAATCCACCAAACCCGCACATCTAAGGCCACACTTTGAATGCTGTGGTCACCCTATTATAGAAAGGATATTATTAAACTAGAAAGAGTGCAGAAGAGATTTACTAGGATGCTATGGGGACTTGATGGTTTGAGTTAGAGGAGAGGCTGGATAGACTGGGACTTTTTTCCCTGGAGCGTAGGAGGCTGAGGGATGATCTTATAGAGGCCTATAAAATAATGAGTGGCATAGATCAGTTAGCTAATCAATATCTGTTCCCAAAGGAAGGGAAATCTAAAACTAGGGGGCATATGGTTAAGGTGAGAGGGGAGAGATACAAAAAGGGTCCAGAGGGGAAATTTTTTCATACAGAGGGTGGTTGAGTGTCTGGAAGAAGCTGCCAGAGGCAGGAGTAGAGGTGGGTACAATTTTGTCTTTTAAAAAGCCTTTAGACAGTTACATGGGTAAAATGGGTATAGAAGGATATGGGTAAAATGGGTATAGAGGGATATGGGTCAAATGCGGGCAATTGGGATTAGCTTAGTGGTTAAAAAATGGTGCATGGACAAATTGGCCGAAGGTCCTGTTTCTATGCTGTAAACCTCTATAATTTTATCTTTGGAGCATGGGCGGAAACCGGAGCACCCAGAGGAAACCCACACAGACACACAGAGAATGTGCAAACTCCACACAGACAAGGCTGAGATTCGAATCTGGGTCCCTGGCGCTGTGAGGCAGCAGTGCTAACCACTGTGCCACCTGTGCCGTGGAGTTATATATTCTACAGATTGCATATTGTATACATATAAGGATTTTCCACAGCCCCCAGGCGTCATTGGCTGGTGGTGAGATTTGTCGACAGGGTTTCCCAGTCCGTGCACTCTTCCCTGCCTCCAGGAAACCCACAGTGGATGTTCGCTGTTGGTGGGACAGGAGGATCGTGCTGGGAGAAGGGCCATCATATCCGTGCCCTATTAGCAACTCCTTTCTCAAAGCTATAAGTGAATGTGCCTTGCCCACACTTTCAGGTAGTGCAGTCCCACTCCTAACAACTCAGTCTGTATAAAGATGTATCCTCGTGTTATCGTTTCTCCTTTTACTGTGCACTTCAAGTGGATGTCCTCTGGTTGTTCTCACCCATGGGAACGCTTCTCCCCTGTCTGCTCTGCCCAGACCCCGCCATGGTGCTGAAACCTTCGACCAAATCTCCCCTCAACCACCTCCTCTCCAAGGACACCAACCCCGAACCTCTTCAGATTAGCGGAGGAGAGGGTTGCACAAGAAGCCAGAATGAGAGGAAGCACAGAGGGTGGTGGGATTGGAGGAGGTTACAGAGATAGGGAGAGTGAGGCGAAGCCACGGGGGGATTTGGAAACAAGGATGAAGATTTTCAAACTGAGGTACTGTTGAATGAGGAGTGAGTGTCGACCCGTGAGGCAAGGGTGAATGGAAATTGGTGCGATTTCCAATGAGGGGGTGGAATGGGAGGCAGAGATTTGGATGAGCTGGAAGTTGAGGGAAAGTGGGAGAGGAACAGTCAAGTCTAGAAGTAAGAGGCAAGGCAGGGACCAGGGGTGGACAAGCCTAACCTTAGGCAGCGGAAAAACTAGTGTGGAGATGTGGCTTGGAATCTTATCGTCCCACCTGCCATGGGAATCGGAATGGGCAATGGGAATGTCTGTTGACCTCAGGTGGCATTTTATGATTTCGGGATGAGTGAGGTTGTGAAATCCTGCCCGTGGCCAACATTAATGCTAAAGGGAATGCCATATCTAACACATCTAACGTATGGAGCAAGAATAGAGAGACCTGACCAACAAGGGAATCAGATCCCTGCTCTACCAATCTCTACAAATCATCTATAATCTTGGAAACCCGTTACTAACAAAGTGCAATTTTTTTTATTCACTCACAGTTAGTTAGAAGTCAAGTGCTGTCTGATATTCCTTGTGTGTTTGTAGTTTGAAACTACCCCCACTGTGTTGTCAGGCTTGCCATTATTACCCCCTCCTCTCTGCCCACTGACATCATAATGACTTGATTTCATTCACATTGATGAGAAAGGAGGTCTCAATGTCCTCCTCTGCACCAAAGGGTACGCTCCTTCAGTAAGTGCCGGTGTTGGCTCAGTGGTTGGTGCTGAGGGTTGAAGTGTTAGAGGTTGGGGTATTCCCAGCTGTGTGTTGGAAAATTTGGAATTAAGAATCTACTAATAATCATTGTCGGAAAAAACCCTTCTGGTTCACTGGACCTTTTGACTGAGATCAAGTGTAGTTTTGCTGTCCTGCCCTTGGTTGAAGTCAAGGGAAGATTGAGGGAAGACTAATTTAGGGACAATTTGTTACTCCCAGACTTCAGCCTTTTGGCTAAGATGCAGATGTGATCAAGCCTTGGAGGAGGTACAATGCCTGCTCCAAACAGCTTGGATCAGTGCAGATCAGGAAGTGGTGATCTTGTCACTTTGAATCTGGAGTGTCTCACTTGCTGAGACTTTGAATTAGACTTTGATTGGATTGAATTGGATATGAACAAAAAAAAACTCATTGGGGTCACTAATGTTCTGGTTGCTGAAGTTGATGTGGACATGCTGGTGTTGGACTGGGGTAAACACAATAAGAAGTCTCTCAATGCCAGGTGAAAGTCCAACAGGTTTATTTGGTAGCAAAAGCCACTAGCTTTCAGAGCACTGCTTGTCAGGTGAGTGGGAGTCCTGTTCACAGACGGGACATATAAAGACACAAACTCAGTTTACAAAATAGTGGTTGGAATGCGAGTCTTTACAGGTAATTTATAGGTACTCACGTCCCAGCCATTATTTTGTAAATTGAGTTTGACAAATACACGAATAGAGGGATATGGTCTCCGGAAGAGTAGAGGGCTTAAGTTAAGTCAGGCAGCATGGTCAGTGCAGGCTTGGAGGGCCGAAGGGCCTGTTCCTGTGCTGTAGTTTTTTGTTCTTTGTTCTCTATGATACTCCAGGTTTGGTCTAACCAGGACTTTGTCCAGCTGAAGCATGACTTACAATTGTTTGTATTCTAGTTTTCTATAGTCGATACTGACCAGGGATTGATCCACAGATCATTTATACATTTTTAATTCATTTATGGGACCTGGGCTGGGTCAGCATTTATTGCCCATCCCTAATTGCCTCTTGAGAAGGTGGTGGGTGAGCCGCCTTCTCAAACCCACTGCAGTCCCAGTGTGGTGTAATCAAACCCAAGTCTCTGGAGCTGTGAGGTAGCAGTGCTAACCACTGTGCCACCGTGCTGCCAAGGATTATGGTAAGGGGCTGAGCCGTGTGGGGCACTGGTGTTGACGATGATTATGGAGGAGGTGTTGTTGCATTTCCTTACTGATTGTGGGTTCAGAAGTCTGGATCCAGACTGGATTGTGGATCCAGTCGCAGAGGAGCCGAGGCCCAGGCCACGGAATTTGGAAATGAGTTTTGTAGGAATAATGTTGTTGATGGCTGAGTTGAAGTCCGCAAAGTGGGGAATTAAAATGATAGGCCATCAGAAACTCAGGGTCATGCTCGGAGGCTGAGCAAAGAGGGCCCCTAATCTGTGTTTGGTCTCCCCAATGTAAAAAGGACAGGTCAGTCAGGTTGGTTGTTGGATGTTAATCCCTTTACAGCCACAAGGGGGCAAAACTACACAACAAACTCCCAGTTACAATTCCACCACGTACATCCTGTGTTCTGTTTTAGACGGACTAAACTATGTCCCAAGTGCCTATCACATCACTGTGTCAAATGGCTGTGGGTTCGCATCCCACTTCGCACATCTTTTGAGCACACAATCCAGACTGACATTTCCGGTGCTGCGCCGAGGGTGTGCCACGCTGTCAGAGGGTGCTGACCATCGGCTGTGACATTAAATTCTGTAAGAAATCTCACAACAGGTTAAAATCCAACAGGTTTATTTGGGTAGCAAAAGCCACTAGCTTTCGGAGCCCTGCCCCTTCGTCAGGTAAGCATTATCTGACGAAGGAGCAGCGCTCCGAAAGCTAGTGGCTTTTGCTACCAAATAAACCTGTTGGACTTTAACCTGGTGTTGTGAGGCTTCTTACTGAGTTTACCCCCAGTCCAACGCCGGCAACTCCACATCACATTAAATCCTGTCAGCCCTTTCCGGGTGGATGTAAAAAAAAAGAGTTCCAAGGCAGTACTTTGAAATGGAACAAGGGAGAATTCTTCCTGGGTGTCCTGTGGGTTATTTATTACCCTTCAACCAATATCATTAAAATAAGATTATCCAATTATTCTCTCACTGATGTATGTGGGATCTTGCTGTGCCTAGGTTGATATTTCCCACATTATAATTGTGAACTTTTAAAAAGTTCTTCACCGGCTGGGTAGAGCTTTAGGATGTCCTGTGAGTGCAGAAGGTGCAGCAGAGAAGAAGTTGAAAGAAGATTTGATCGAGATGTTCAAAATCGTAAGAGTCATGGGCCTCCTGCAGTGCAGGGATCCTATTGAGTCTGCACCAACTCTCCGAAATCGCATCTTATCTAGGTCCATCACCCCACCCTATCCCCATGACCCCACACGTTGACCACCTAACCTTCATATCTGTGGACACCAAGGGGCAATTTAGCACGGCAAATCCATCTAACCCACCCATCTTTGGATGCTAAGGGGCAATTTACCATGGCTAATCCAGCTAACTGACACATCTTTGGAGACACTAGCAGACAATTTAGCATGGACAATCCACCTAACCTGCACGTCTTTAGATGCAACGAGGCAGTTTACCATGGCTAATCCACCTAACCTGCACATGTTTTGACTGTGGGAGTAATCTGGAGCACCCGGAGGAAACCCACGCAGACACTGGAAGCAAATTCCACACAGACAGTGACCTGAGGCTGGAATTGAACCTGGAACCCTGGAGCTGTGAGTTTGGACAGGGTAGATAGGGCGAAACCATTCCCGCTCATGAAAGGATCGAGAACGAGAGGGCATAGATTTTAATGTAATTAGTAAAACAATACATGGAGATACTTTTTCATGCAGCGAGTGGTGAGGGTCTGGAACGCACTGTCTGAGAGTGTGGTGGAGACTGGTTCAATTGAGGCTTTAAATACAATATTGGATTGCTACCTGAAAAGGAAGAAGGTGCAGGGTTAAGGGGAGAAGGCCAGAGAATGGAACTGGGGGAGTTGCTCATTTGGAGAGCTGGTGCAGACATGATGGGCTGATGGGCCAAATGGCCTCTGCCTGCACTGGAACAGTTCTGGAATAAATACAGATCTTTCTTTTCTCACCTATAAGAAGATCTCTCCAAGGCTAGTTCCTCAGTCACAATAGTTAGGTCATTTGAAGACAGAACTTCAGTCTGAGTTGTTTCCTGAGGTTGGTTTTTTTTTGCTTATCAGTGATGTGCAAATGGTGTCTCTGGGTTGTCAAGGCTGCTGAATCTCTGAAGGGAGCTGATTCGGCCTTACAGCGGGTGGGGGAAGGGAAAGACCTCTGTTGTCGAGGCTTCTGCTCTGTGGAGACATCCGTCCTGCCTACCTGATGCTTCACATCCTGTGAGAGATCCATCTCCCTGTCATCATGGATTTCCAGATCCACTACAGAGTGTTGCACGGATACCAGAGAATCCATCACAACGTCATCACGTATTTACAAGGTTACCGACATCCAGTAACTGTTTAACCAGTCTCCAGAGACAATGGGATGGAGAAACAAAATTATCATGATTGACCTATGCCTGGTTTCACTTAACGCTGTGAGACCTCGGCAAGCAAAACACATTTAACATCCCAGTGCCATTATTCATCATTAGATACAGAGTAAAGCTCCCTCTACACTGTCTCCCATCAAACACTACCAGGATACGTACAGCTTGGGATTAGATACGGAGTAAAGCTCCCTCTACACTGTCCCCCATCAAACACTCCCAGGATACGTACAGCACTGGATTAGATACAGAGTAAAGCTTCCTCTACACTATCCCCTATCAAACACTCCCAGGACAGGTGCAGCACGGGGTTAGATAGAGTAAAGCGCCCTCTACACTGCCCCCATCAAACACTCCCAGGACAGGTACAGCACTTGATTAGATACAGAGTAAAGCTCCCTCTGCACTGTTCCCATCAAACACTCCCAGGGCAATGGGACAATGTGAAACATTGAAATCACCAGAATTTTAGTGCTGTACTATCAGGGGTATTGTCTTTCAGATCAGACGTTAATTTGAGACCTCGTCTGCCCTCCTGGGTGGATGTAAGAGATCCCACGGTCACTAATCTGAAGAGCAGGGGTGTTCCCCCAGGTATCCTGGGTGATATTTACCCTACATAACAGAAACAATTTGAACATATTCATTCATGGGATGTTGGCATCAGTGGCTCGGCCAACATTCATTGCCCATCCCTAATTGCCCCTTGAAGGTGGTGGATGGGCCGACTCCTTGGACCCGCTGCACTCCCTGAGGTGTAGATACATCCACAGTGCTGTCAGGGAGGGAGTTCCAGGATTTTGACCCAGTGACAGTGAAAGAACAGCTGATATATATCAAGTCAGGATGGTGAGTGGCTCGGTGAGGAACTTGCAGGTGGTGTTGCCATGTACCTGCTGCCCCTTGTCCTTCTAGATGGTAGAGGTGGTGGGCTTGGAAGGTGCTGCCTAAGGAGCCTTGGTGAGTTCCTGCCATGTTTCTTATAGATGGTACACACGGCTGCCACAATGCATTGGTGTGGAGGGGGAGTGAATGTTAAAGATGGTGGATGGGATGCAAATCAATTGGTTTGTGTACTACTTGAGTGTTGTTGAAGGTGCACCCATCCAGGCAAGCAGAGAGTATTCCATCGCACTCCTGACTTGTGCCTTGACAATGCTAGACAGGCTGTGGGGAGTCAGGAGATGAGCTGACCTCTGCAGAATGTCTAGCCTCTGACCTGCTCTGGTAGCCACAGTATTTATATGGCTGGGTCTGGTCTAGTTTCTGGTCAATGGTAACTCCCCAGGACATTAATAGTGAGGGAATTCGATAATGGAGTGCCAATGAATGTCAAAGGGGCTTGGTTAGATTCTCTCTTGGTGGTGGTGATGTTTGATGCCTGTCACTTTTGTGGCATCACTTTAATGGGTGGCACAGTGGTTAGCATTGCTGCCTCACTGAGCCAGGGACCTGGATTCGATTCCTGGCCTCTGGTCACTGTCTGTGTGGAGTTTGCGTGTTCTCCTTGTGTCTGCGTGGATTTCCTCCCATGGTCCAAAGATGTGCAGGTTAGGTGGATTGGCCGTGCTAAATTGCTCCTTAGTGTCAGAGAGAATGGCTAGGATAAACGCATGGGGTTATGGAGATGGGGCCTGAATGGGATTGTGGTTGGTGCAGACTCGATGGGCCAAATGGCATCCTTCTGCACTGTAGAATGCTGTGATTCTGTGAACATTATTTGCCATTTGTCGGCCTAAGCCTGAATTTTATCCAGATCTTGCTGCATATGAACATAGACTGCTTCCATATTTGAGGAATTGGGAGTGGTGATGAACATTGTGCAGTCACCCACAAACATGCCCATTTCTGACCTTATGATGCTGGGCAGGTCACTGATGAAACAGCTGAAGCTGGTTGGGGCTTTGGACACTACCCTGAGGAAGTCTATGTCATTATCACATTGCCAAAGGAATAGAATATAAAGGTAAGGAAGTATTTTTGCAACTACACAAGGCATGTGAGACTGCACCTAGAGTATTGTAAGAACGTAAGAACTAGGAGCAGGAGGAGGCCATCTGGCCCCTTGAGCCTGCTCCACCATTCAATAAGATCATGATCTTTTTGGGGACTCAGCTCCACTTACCCGCCTGCTCACCATAACCCTTAATTCCTTTACTATTCAAAAATCTATCTATCCTTGTCTTAAAAACATTCAATGAGGTAGTCTCAACTGCTTCACTGGACAGAGAATTCCACAGATTCACAACCCTTTGTGTGAAGAAGTTCTTCCTCAACTCGGTCCTAAATCTGCTCCCCCTTATTTTGAGGCCATGCCCCCTAGTTCTAGTTTCACCTGCCAGTGGAAACAACTTCCCTGCTTCTACCTTATTTATTCCCTTCATAATCTTACATGTTTCTATAAGTTCTCCCCTCGTTCTTCTGAATTCTAATGGGTATAGCCCCAGTCTGCTCAGTCTCTCCTCGTAAGCCAATCCTCTCAACTCCGGAATCAACCTATTGAATCTCCTCTGCACCCCCTCCGGTGCCAGTATATCTTCCTCAAGTAAGGAGACCAAAACTGTATACAGTACTCCAGGTGTGGCCTCACCAGCACCTTATACAGCTGCAACACAACCTTGCTGTTTTTAAATTCCATTTCTCTAGCAATGAAGGACTGAATTCCATTTGCCGCCTTAATTATCTGCTGCATCTGCAAACTTACTCCTTGTGATTCTTGCACGAGGACACCCAGGTCCCTCTGCACAGCAGCATGCATTCAGTATAGTGCACAGTTTTGGTCCCCTTCTTTGAGGAAAGATGTAGTGGCATTGGAGGCAGCTCAGAGGAGGTTCACTAGATTGATGCCAGAGATGAGGGGTTTGTCTATGAAGAGAGATTGAACAGTTTTGGCTGATGCTTTCTGGAATTTAGAAGAATGATGAGAGATCAAAGTGAGGTACACAAGATGATAAAAGGTCTGGATAAAGTAGACATGGAGCGGATGCTTCCTCTTGTGGGGCATTCTAGGATGAGGGGTCATAGACTTAGGATGAGGGATAGCAAATTTAAAACTGAGAAGAAACTATTTCTCCCAAAGGGTTGTGAATCTGTGGAATTCACTATCCCGAAGTGTGGTGGATGCTGGGACAGTGAGTAAATTTAAGGAGGAGTTGGACAGATTTTTAATTGGTAATGGGTTGAAGGGTTATGGGGAGAAGGCCAGAAAATGGGGATGAGGAGCACATCAGTCATGAACAAATGGCAGAGCAGACTTGATGGGCCAAATGGCCTAATTCTGTTCCTATATCTTATGAACTTATGCTGTTTATGGGAACTTGCTGTGCATATTTTGGCATTTTCTACATTACAATAGTGATTACATTTTAGAAAGTACTTCATTCGTTGTAAAGCATGCTGAAGTCATGAGAGGCTGATTAACCATCTGACATACCACAACAACAGACCATCCGTATCTTTAGCTATTTTTATCCCAGGACGTAAGTTGTTTAGTTTTGTACTCAGGTGGCTTTTATTCAACTATAACGACCCGATGATGAGGGGTTGGCTAAGCCCACAAATCAGACATAAGCATCCCAGCGGACACTGACCTGTATTTCCAAACCCTTCAGTGAGACTGTCCGGAATGGGATTTGAATTCTGCAACTACTGACTAATAGAAAGACAGGGAGGCCATTCAGCCCTACGAGCCTGTCCATCATTGTGATTCATTTTGATCATGGCTGATCATCAAATTGAATATCCTGATTCTTTCCCCACTGCCCCGCCATTTCCCTTGAGCCCTTCAGCCCCAAGAACTGTATCTAATTTCTTCCTGAAATCTCACAACCCTTTGGCCTCAACTATTTCATATGGTAAGGAATCGCACACATGCACCACTCTCTGGGTGAAGAAATTTCTCCTCACCTCAGCGAGGGGGACAATGGCCTAGTGATATTATCGCTAGACTATTAATCCAGAAACTCAGTTAATGTTCTGAGGTACCTGAGTTCGAATCCCGCTACGGCAGATGGTGGAATTTGAATTCAATTAAAAAAAAATCTGGAACTGAGAATCTACTGATGACCGTGAAACCATTGTCGATTGTTTGGAAAAACCCATCTGGTTCACTAATGCCACTTCAGAGGAGGAAATCTGCCATCCTTAACCGGCCTAGTAAGAAGCCTCACAACAACAGGTTAAAGTCCAACAGGTTTATTTGGTAGCACAAGCTTTCGGTGAGTCTAGCCTACGTGTAACTCCAGACCCACAGGAATGTGGTTGACTCTTGACTGCCCTCGGGCAACTAGAGATGGGCAATAAATGCTGGCCAGCCAGCAATGCCCCTGTCCCACAAATGAATAAAAAAGGTTTACCCTTTTTCCTCAAGCTACTTCTGGAATCTCCCCACCATCAGGAACACTCTTTCTGAATCTACCCTGTCTAACTCTGTTAGAACTTTGTAAGTTTCTATGAGATCCCCTCTCACTCTTCTAAACTCCAGTGAATATAATCCTAACTGACAGTCCCTGGAAGACCTGCCATCCCAGGAATCAATCTGGCAAACCTTCACTGTACCTTCTCTATATTATAAGATCATAGGATAAGAAATAGGCCATTTGGCCCATCGGGTCTGTTCCTTCATTCGATCATGACAGATATGTTTCTCAACCCTATTCTCCTGACGCCCTTCCTCAGATAAGGAAACCAAAACTGCACACACTACTCCAGGTGTGGCCTCACCAACACCCTGTATAATTGCAGTAAAATATCCCTATCCCTATACTCATATCTTCTTGCTATGAAGGCCAAAATATCATTTGCCTTCTTTACTGTCTGCTGTCCTGCGCACTTTCTTTCAGTGTGGATTTCTTCCGGATGCTCCAGTTTCCTCCCACAGTCCAAAGATGTGCAGGTTAGGTGGATTGGCCATGCTAAATTGCCCCTTAGTGTCAGGGGGACTAGCTAGGGTAAATGAATGGAGTTATGGGAATAGGGCCTGGGTGGGATTGTGTTTGATGCAGACTTGATGGGCCAAATGCCCTCCTTCTACACTGTAGCATTCTATGATTTTTATGACTGATGCAGGACACCAATGTCTCGCTGCATATCCAATTCGAACAGGCGCTGGAGTGTGGCGACTGGGGGATTTTCACAGTAACTTCATTACAGTGTTAATGTAAGCTGACTTAATGACACTAATAAATAAACTTTCAAAAATTATCTAAATGGGTGTAAATTGAGAGAGGCGGATACTCAGCGAGACTTGGTGTCCTCGTGCATCAGTCACTGAAAGTCAGTGTGCAGTTACAGCAGGCAGTAAAGAAGGCGAGCAGTAGGTTGGCCTTCATAGCGAGAGGATTTGAGTACAGGGATAGGGATGTTTTGCTGCAATCGTATCGGGTGTTGGTGATTGCAGCGTTAATAGAAGCCTACTTGTGACATAATAAGTAAACAGTGAAGTGCTGAACAGTGAGACGGGGCCGACTGCACAGCCCAACGCTTGTACAAGGTCTTTCCCCAACTTCTGAGGGGATTTCCATCTGGTTCTTCTCTGGCGCCTTGTCCAGAGGCCCCGAAGAAGCTTCCGGGAGCCACCCTGCTTTTGCCTCCCGCTGAAATGTGTTTTTAATCTTGAGCAATAACAAGATTGCGGGACATAAATCAGCTTCAATCGCTTAAACAGTGCTCCCATCTCGGGGCTGGGCTGTCAGGAAGGAGAGGAAGAGAAATCTCCGTATTTAGTCCATAATTTCCGACTGGTTGCTGGGATTCTGTCTCCAGTGCGCAGGTTAGCCATGTATCATCGCCCTTCACTAATGTCCTTGGGGAGTTCAAATCACAAATCATCTCTTTCCCCAGAATCTGATTACTGCTGAGTTCTTTACTCTGTCTCTCTGCAATATGACTAGGAAAATTCTCATCCTAGTGTTCAAATCCCTTCATTAGAACATAAGAAATAGGAGCAGGAGTAGGCCATCTAGCCCCTCGAGCCTGCCCCGCCATTCAATAAGATCATGGCTGATCTGAAGTGGATCAATTCCACTAACCCGCCTGCTCGCCATAACCCTTAATTCCCTTATCGATCAGAAATCTATCTACCCGTGACTTAAACATATTCAACGAGGCAGCCTCCATCACTTCAATGGGCAGAGAATTCCAGAGATTCACTACCCTCTAAGAGAAGACGTTCCTCCTCAACTCTGTTCTAATTCCCTCCCCTCTGCATTTCCTCCCCCTGCCTCCCAATCTCCATAATTTCGTCCAGCCCTACAGCCAACCTGAGGATCTCTGCCTCCCCCGGCTGTGTCTTTAGCCTCTTCAGTTTGGGGCAGCGCAGTGGCACAGTGGTTAGCGCTAATGCCTCACCGCTCCAGGGACCCGGATTCAATTCCCGGCTTGGGTCACTGTTTGTGTGGAGTTTGCACGTTCTCCCCTGTGTCTGCGTGGGTTTCCACCGGTGCTCCGGTTTCCTCCCACAGTCCGAAAGATGTGCTGGTTAGGTGCTAAATTCTCCCTCAGTGCACCCGGAGAGGCACCGGAGTGTGGCGACTAGGGGATTTCCACAGTAACTTCATTGCAGTGTTAATGTAAACTGCCTGTGACACTAAAACTAAACTTTTAACCGTCCTGCCATTGGCAGTGTCTTTGCTGCATAATCTCTGTAATTCACTCCTTAAACACTTCTCCGTCCTCCTATTAAGATGCCCCTTGACAACAATAACTTATATTTATGTAGCGCCTTTAACATAATGAAACGTCCCAGGGCATTTCTTAAAATTTGCTCACGGGATGAGGGTCTCACTGGCTGGGCCAGCATTTTTTGCTCATCCCTAAATGCCCCTTGAACTGAGTGTCTTGCTAAGCCATTTCAGAGGGCAGTTAAGAGTCAACCACATTGTTGTGGGTCAGGAGTCACATGTAGGCCAGACCGGGTAAAGACGGCAGATTTCCTTCCCTAAAGGACATTAGTGAACCAGATGGGTTTTTCTGATAAGTGACAATGGTTTCATGGTCATTAGCAGATTCTTAATTCCAGATTTTCTTTTTAATTGAATTCAAATTTCATCATCTGCCGTGGCGGATTTGAACCAGGATCCCCAGAAAATTAGCTGAGTTTCTGGATTACCAGCCAAGTGAAAGTACCACCAAGCCACAGCCTCCCCTTGCTGTGAAACTAAATACAAAATCAAGCCACGTAAGATCAGATGACACAAAAGCTTGGCCAAAGGAATGTCATAAAAGGAGGAAAGCAAGATAGAGAGTTATCATAGGAACCCTACAGTGCAGAGGGGGGCCATTCAGCCTATCGAATCTGCACCGACCACAATCCCACCGAGGCCGTACCCCCCCCCCAATGCCATGCATTTACCCTAACTAGTTCCCCTGACACTAAGGGGCAATTTAGTGTGGCCAGTCCACCGAACCTGCACATCTTTGGACTGTGGAAGGAAACTGGAGCACCCGGAGGAAACCCACGCAGACATGGGGAGAACTTGCAGACTCCACGCAGACAGCGACTCAAGCCGGGAATTGAACCCGGGTTCCTGGCACTGTGAGGCAGCAGTGCTAATCACTGCGCCACCGTGCCACCCTAGAGGTTTGCGGAGGGGGGCGTGGAGTTCAGAGTTGGAGAGGTTTGGGGAGGGAGTTCAGGGTTGGAGAGGTTTAGGGAGAAGGTTCAGGGCCTTAGGGCCCAGGCAGCTAAAGACACCGCCACCAATCACAGCGTTTTTAAAATGGGGGACCCAGCATTAGAGGATGGCACAGGAGGAGATTACAGATAGGCAGAGGGACAAGAATATGGAAGAATGTGGAAACAAGGATGAGAATTTCACAGTCAAGATGTGACTTGATCAGGAACCAGGGTAGGTCAGCAAGTAGAGAGGTGATGAGGGGGGTGGCACGCTGGTTAGCACTGCTGCCTCTCCGCTCCAAAGACCCAGGTTCGATTCCTGGCCTTGGGTCACTGTCTGTGTGGAATCTGAACGTTCTCCCAGTGTCTGCGTGGGTTTTCTCCAGAGGCTCTGGTTTCCTCCCACAGTCCAAAGGTGTGCAGGTTAGGAGGATTGGCCGTGCTAAATTACCCCTTAGTGTTCGGACTAGCTAGGGTAAATTTGTGGGGTTACGGGAATAGAACCAGGGTGGGATTGTTATTGATGCAGATTCGATGGACCAAGTGGCCTGTTTCTACACTGTTGGGATTCTATGAGTGACTGGGACTGAGTTGCGGGTTGAAGAATTTTGGATGATTTCAGGTTTACTTGATTTATGTCACAAGTTGGCTTATAGTAACACTGCAATGAAGTTACTGTGAAAATCCCCCAGTCGCCACACTCCGGCACCTGTTCAGGTACACTGAGGGAGAATTTAGCATGGCCAATGCACCCTAACCCACACTTCTTTCGGACAGTGGGAGGAAACTGCAGCATCCGGAGGAAACCCATGCCGACATGGGGAGAATGCGCAGACTCCCCACAGACAGTGATCCAAGGCTGGGAATCGAACCCGGGTCCCTGGCGCTGAGAGGCAGCAATGCCAACCACTATGCCACTGATCATAATTAATAAAATATTTTGGATTAATGATTGCGTATTGATCCAATTGTTGATTCAGCGATCACAGGGATATAGTCCCGGAAGGGTGGGGAGTTTTAGTTAAATTGGGCAACATGGTCAGTGCAGGCTTGGAGGGCCGAAGGGCCTGCTCCTGTGCTGTAATTTTCTTTGCTCTTTGGTTAATTTCTGAAGTTTTTAAACGTTCTAGATCAGCTTTAACATGGTTTCTCACGAATCACTTCCTTTATTGTGACTGGGAATGATTTTGCTCTGGGTGGGTGGCGGAGCGTCAGAGAATTCCACTTCAGTGATATTCCATTGGTTCTCAAAGGATCTCTCCTGGAGGGCAGCGGGAAGAGGGATCGAGCCAGCTGTAGTTGGATGACAGAGATCACAGAATACTTGCAGATGAGCTACGATGTGATGTGTGAAGGTGGCGCAGACCATAAGACACAGGAGCAGAATGAGGCCATTCAGCCCATCAAATCTGCTCTGCCATTCAATCATGGCTAATATTTTTCTCATCCCCATTCTCCTGCCTTCTCCCCATGACCCTTGATCCCCTTATTGATTAAGAACCCATCTATCTCTGTCTTAAAGATACTCAATGACCTGGCCTCCTCCTGTGGCAACGAGTTCCACAGGTTCATCACCAGAAATTCCTCCTCATTTCAGTTTTAAAGAAGCGGCCCTTCACTCTGAGGTTGTGCCCTCGAGCTCTAGTCTCTCCCACGAGCGGAAACATCCTCTCCACATTCGCTTTATCCAGGCCTCTCGGTATGCTGTAAGTTTTAATTAGATACCACCCCCCCCCCCCCCCCCCCCAACCTCATCCTTCTAAACTCCATTGATGACAGACCCAGAGTCCTCAACCACTCCTCATATGACAAACCTTTCATTCCTGGCATCATTCTTGTGAACCTCGTCTGGTTCCCCTCCAAGGCAAGAACACCCTTCCTTAGATATGGGACCCAAAACTCCTTACAATACTCCAGATGGGGTCTGACCAGAACCTTATACAGTCTCAGTAGTACAACATTCCTGTGAGTGTGTCACAACATGATAGCAGATCTTGTGGAAGGAGTAGCGAGAGACAGAGAGAGCATCAGTGAAATCCTTGACTGGCCAGCAGTGCATTGGCTACTGCTGTAGTTCTTTGATTCTTGCTGCAGTGGGACTGAGCTCTCACTCCCTGTGTTGGGGTGACTTGCATCTCAAGCCCCGGGGAACACAACTGCCTCTTTACACATCTGTGCAAACACCGTCTGTCTTCCTGCAGTTGGGAGAGCGAGTGAGAGTTTATGATGCTGAACCACTGTCAACGCAGGATTTTTAACCCGTTTCGCAGAGACAACCCTGTTTCACACTCCTTCCTGACTCACAAGGGAGGGTTTCCAAAACACAATATCCGATCCTTTATTTAATAAGGCTTTCCAAAAACTTTCTATTGCAAGTGCCTGGCCTACTACAAAGATACAGGGAGAGAGTAATGAGGAAATAACAGACGCAGAGAGTTGGTAATGTGGGAGTAACAGACGCAGGAAGTGGGTAACGAGGGAGTGACAGACGCTGGAAGAGAGTAACAAGGGTGTGACAGACGGAGGGGCAGTGTAACGAGGGAGTGACAGACAGAGGGAGAGACTGAAAAATGAGGGCGGCACAATGAGTGAGTAACAATAGTGTGTAACAGAGAGGTGCGAGGAAAGTAAGACACCAAAGTAAACAGGATTGATGAATGAGGTGACATTGGCGTGAGGAATGGGAACAGAACTCGCAATGTAGCATGACGGTGGGGAGAGTGGGAGTGGTCTCCAAATCTCGAGCTGTATTTGGAGGGGAAGTAATGAGTGGGAGCAAAAATAACAGTGAGTCCAAATCACGCCGCAGAAATCTGTGGACGGGCTTAAACACGCCTGAAATCCTGCAGCTCCGATCGAAGTCTCCAACTGCACAAGCGCGGAGGAAAAAAAAATGATAGAATAAATTTCCCCTGCCACATCACTCCCGGGCCAGATAATGCCTCCCCCTGGCCCCCACGGACGTTGCCCCACTCCCACAGCATTACTGGTCCCTTTATTCCCCTATCCCCTCCACCACCCAGACATCATGGGCCCTTCCCCCCCTTCTGCCCCACCGATCTCAGACTTACTGTGTTTACCACCGATCTCAGACAGAGTGGTAGTGGATCCCACCCTTCTCCATTCCCCTCTTCTCCACTCCCTCCATTTCCACCCCCCCTCCCCCCCAACTGATCTCAAGCAGTGAGCCATTGGACGTTTTAGCACTTACCTCCTCATTAACTGGAACGCTGGAATCGGACTTTTGTGGAACATGTCTGTTTTGTGCCGATTCTGGATGGGCGAATGCACTGGTAAAGGGGGAAGTGCTGGTGAGGTTGGGTGTGTAGCCCACTAAGTCAATTTAAATGCATTTAAATGGCGGTCGCGCCCGTCATGGGCGCGGTCCCAATCACAACCATTTTTGGGCCTCGGTAAAGGGGGAACCAGCACGCAGGTGGGCGCGAGTCGCGCTACTCGCCTCATGTCCGACTTTACCAAGTTTTTGTGCCCAAAAACTTTATGGTAAAATCGGTCTGAAGAGAGAGAAATAGAGAGAGAGAGAGAAAAAGAGAGGGAAAGCACAAGATGGAGAAAAAAATGGAGCGAAACAAAGAAAGGAAGGGAGAGATGGGAAGAAAAAGAGAGAAAGCCAACAAAAGGTTTTAAAGGTTAAAGTTTATTTAATGTCACAAGTAGACTTACATTAACATCGCAACGAAGTTACTGTGAAATTCCCCTAGTAGCCACACTCCGGCACCTGTTTGGGTACACTGAGAATTTAACACGGCCAAAAGGAGCTTTAACCAAGGATGCAGTGAGGAGCGGCACTAAGAACCATTGTATTCCTGGGGAGAGAGATACGGAATGACACACACAAGGTCATCTTACATTAGAATAGACTTTAATAATCAGAAACTCAAGGG
Organism: Carcharhinus amblyrhynchos; assembly: GCF_965287045.1. Classification (NCBI taxonomy): domain Eukaryota; kingdom Metazoa; phylum Chordata; class Chondrichthyes; order Carcharhiniformes; family Carcharhinidae; genus Carcharhinus; species Carcharhinus amblyrhynchos. Next base: position 38,844 of record NW_027650064.1, on the reverse strand, counting down.
GCCGGCAGGAATTGCCCTTAACACAGCCGAGGGAAACAAAAAGGAGATTTGAATGTTGTGCTCACAGCTCAGTGACCCCAACACTGAAAGCTCAGTTGTGCTTTCCCATCAGGGAATGCCAGTAACACAGATCTCAGATTGCCCTCCCCTCTGATAGAGATGCCGGCTGAAAGAGGTAGGGGGAAGACGTCTCCTGTCTCTGCAACATTGCCTTCTTTTCCTTTCCAAAGAGTCCCTACAGTGCAGAAGGAGGCCATTCAGCCCATTGAGTCTGCACCAACCACAATCCCACCTAGGCCCTATCCCCATAACCCCATGCATTTTTTAAATTCATTCATGGGATATTTATTGCCCATCCCTAGTTGCCCTTGGAGGACAGTTGAGAGTCAACCCCATTGCTGTGGCTGTGGAGTCACATGTAGGCCAGACCGGGTAAGGATGGCAGATTTCCTTCCCTAAAGGACATTAGTGAACCAGATGGGTTTTTCCGACAATGAACATAAGAACATAAGAAATAGGAGCAGGAGTGGGCCATCTAGCCCTTCGAGCCTGCCCTGCCATTCAATAAGATCATGGCTGATCTGTCGTAGCTCAGTTCCACTTTCCTGCCCTCTCCCCATAACCCTTAGTCCCCTCGCTTATCAAAAACCCATCAACCCGCGTCTTAATATTTAGCAAGGCAGCCTCCACCGCTTCAACGGGCAGAGAATTCCAGAGATTCACCACCCTTTGAGTGAAGAAGTTCCTCCTCAACTCCGTTCTAAACCGCCCCCCCTTTATCTTAAGGCTGTGCCCTCTAGTCCTACTGTCCTTTCTGAGCGGGAAGAGTCTCTCCACCTCTATCCTATCCATCCCGTTCATCATCTTATATGTCTCAATGAGATCTCCCCTCACAATGGGTCATCAGTGGATTCTTAATTCAAGACTTTTTTCATTGAATTCAAATTCCACCATCTGCCGTGGAGGGATTTGAACCCCAGAACATTAGTTGAGTTTCTGGGTTAATGGTCTAGCAATTAATACCACTAGGCCACTGCTTTCCCTTAACTTACCCTAGCTAATCCACCTGACACTAAGGGGCAATTTCGCATAGCCAATCCACCTAATCTACACGTCTTTAGAGTGTGGGAGGAAACTGGAGCACCCGGAGGAAACCCACGCAGACATGGGTAGAATGTGTAAACTCCATACAGACAGTGACCCGAGGCTGGTATTGAACGCGGGTCCCTGGTGATGTGAGCCAGCAATGCTAACCACTGTGCCACCATACCACCCCTTTCTTGTCAGCATTGTAAGGTGGTCCCGACTGGTACATCGTAGAAACCCTACAGTAAAGGAGGAGGCCATTCGGCCCATCATGCCTGCACGCAACAATCCCACCCAGATCGTACCCCAGTAACCCCACACATTTATCCCGCTCAATCCCTTACACTAAGGGGCAATTTTAGCATAGTCAATCTTACCCTGCTCAGTCCCCTGACACTAAGGAGCAACCTTAGCATGGTCAACCCACCTAACCCTTTTGTTATCTGAGCCTTTTTTTCACCACATTGCTGCAGTTGGCTTCTGAGGTAAGGAGGGGAGTTGGGTTGGGGGGGAGCGCTATCCACTAGGTTCCCCCTCATGAAGTATATACCCAGTGACCACTCCTATTATAAAGTTCAGGCGTCGTCACCAGGTCGGGATCAGTCTTAGCCATGATGCCCCGCGCAGTCGAATAATTTGCTTTCGTTCACTGTCTTGGCCCATGCCCACAATGGGCTTTTGGCCACAGGTTTCAGGGCAGGAAGCACTCATAAGCATCCACCGGTTAGTGACAACTCCAGCACAGAGACCACAACTAAATTCAAATCCTTAATGCAAAAACCACCAAAAGCACTTTTAATTTCCAGCGTCCGTCTGGTCCAGACTGTCACTCTCCGTGCACTACTGAGGGAGTGTGGCACTGTTGGAGGCGTTAGGTCCCAAAAGGGAGGCCAAAGATCCCACAGCCGCTCTTCATCTTCGCCTGAAGGGACATCAGAGTTTTGCGGGGGGGGGGGAGGTGGCATCTTGGCTGTTACATTTAGTGACCACACTGTTTTTTAAAAAAAAATCCTTCAATTGCTGAAAGGTGCTTTGGGATGTCCATAGGTGCTATATAAATGCAAGTTCTGCCCTTGAACGATGAGCGATGCAGCCAGGCTGGAGTCTTTTCTTGAAGGCAAGAGGTGATCCCTTGTGCCCCTACGGAGATGCCTGTGAGATGTGGCGCATTGTGAGAGGGTGGTCTGGATGAACATAACCTCTCCAAAAGCCAATAAAGATCTCAACAATTGGGTGGCAATGAGAGAGAGAGAGTCCACCTGGTTTTTCCTCGAGGGAAGACCCCCCCAGGCCCTCGAGGTGGGAGCTCTCAGCGACATCCGCAGCCTTCAACCGCCATCTCCTGGTAATTCTTCAGGACCACCCTCTCGTCGTCATCCAGGTAAAGCATGGCGACGGGGCTAAGCTCGGTGGGGACGCAGCAGGCCCGGGGAATGTTCACGTTGACCGAGTTCACCAGGGTCTGCACAATGGCGTGGCTGGAGGAGTTCATGTGGTCCGCCAAGGGAAAGCGGCACTCCCCTTGGCAGTAGAAGGCGTTGTAGCCCCGGGGAGCGATGATCCACTCCGTCCAGCCCACCCGCTCGAAGTCCACGTAGAGCGGCTGCCTCCGGCAGCGATTCCGCCCCCGGCTCCTCTTCCGCCCGCCGTGCCTCTTACTCCTGGCCCCCAGGGCTCGCCCGCTGCCGTCCTGCCCATAGGTGACCAGGAACGGCCACTGACCCGGCCGGCCGCCCCTTTCCTCCTCCTTCCCGCGCAGCGACCTGCCCACTCTCGGCGGCCCGGCCTGCGGCTCTGCTCGCCGCGCCTCGATCAGGAAGGTGACCAGGCCCTGCCGCCCCCTCCTGGAGTCCGCCACAGCCAGGCCCACATTGAAACTCTCCCACTTAGTGCGGTTGGTGGGCAGAAGCCGCCTGTCCAGCAGACGCCGCCCCCTCCTGCCTCCATCCAGGGGCCCCAAGAGCTCATAAATGGCAACCAGCTCCGTCCCGAGACGTGTCGCCCCGTCAGCCCCCCTGAATAGACGCAGTTCGGCCGACGTGACTTGCTCGTGGTCAGGAATGTTGCTCAGGTTGAAGGCAATCTGGTGGAAATTCCCTCCCTCGGAATGGGGGACGTCCTGGAGATATTCTGTCAAAGACAAAAATACCAGTCGGGTTGATAATAAGACCTGTGGAGCAAAATACCCTCCATCCCATCAATTTTTCACCGGATCTTGGTGTCGCTGGCTACGCCACTAATGATTATCTATTGCCCAGTGAATACACTGAAGGAGAACTTAGCACGGCCTGTGCACCCCAACCAGCACGTCTTTCAGAATGTGGGAGGGAACTGGAGCACCCGGAGGAAACACACACAGACATGGGGGAGAACATGCAAGACTCCACACAGGTAGTGACTCAAGGCTAGGAATCGAACCCGGGTCCCTGGCGCTGTGAGGCAGCAGTGCTAACCACTGTGCCACGGTATCGCCCTCTCAATTGCAGCCTTGCAAATGAGCAATTGACCAAACCCTGTAAGAAAAGTAAGACATTGAATTAAGTTTCTCCTATACTGTTTCAGATCCACACTAATCAAATCTTAAAGAGACATGCATTTCTATAGCACCTTTCACCACCACCTTAACACTTAACATAAGAACATAAGAAATAGGAGCAGGAGTATCATGGCTGATCTGTCGTGGCTCAGTTCCACTTTCCCGCCCTCTCCCCATAACCCTTAATCCCCTCTCTTATCAAGAACCCATCAACCCGCTTCTTAAAAATATTTAGCGAGGCAGCCTCCACCACTTCAACGGGCAGAGAATTCCAGAGATTCACCACCCTTTGAGTGAAGAAGTTCCTCCTCAACTCCGTTCTAAACCGCCCCCCCTTTATCTTGAGGCTGTGCCCCCTAGTCCTACTGTCTTTTTTGAGCGGGAAGAGTCTCTCCACCTCTATCCTATCCATCCCATTCATCATCTTATACGTCTCAATGAGATCTCCCCTCATTCTTCTAAACTCTAATGAGTACAAGCCTAGTTTATTCAGCCTCTCCTCATAGCTCAATCCCCTCAACTCCGGTATCAGCCTAGTAAACCTCCTCTGCACTCCCTCCAGGGCCAAAATATCCTTGCGCAGGTGCCCTCTGAAATGTGGGCGACACATTGGTTAGCACTGCTGCGTCACAGTGCCAGGGACCTGGGTTTAATTCCACCTCGGGTGACTGTGCGGAGTCTGCACATTCTCCCCATGGGTTTCCTCCAGGTGCTCCATTTTCCTCCCATACTCCAAAGATGCGCGTGTTAGATGGATTAGCCATGCTAAATTGGACTAAGTGTCCAAGGATATGTAGGTTAGGTGGATTGGGCATGCCAAATTGCCCTCTGTGTCAGAGGGTTTAGCAGGGTAAATACGCAGGGTTATGGGGATAGAGTGCACTTGTTGGTGCAGGCTTGATGGGCTGAATGGCCTCCATTTGCACTGTTGGGATTCTCTGATTTTGTTTAGCAAGGGCAGTTTGGGATTGGCAACAAATGGTGGCCTTCCCAGCGATGCCTCCATCCAAAGAAATAATAAAGGGCAATGGCATGGGAGTTGAAAGGGAACTGGTTCTCATTTGCTTGTTGCTGCTATGGTGATAGAGTCTAAGTTGAAAATTGTTTGGAGTTTAAAGGAAATGGCCTAGACTCCAAAAGCCAGCCCACCAGCCTCTGAAAGGGGAGACCGGGTGGGGAAGATGTAGACTGAGATCCTTCACTCGATGGTGTACCCACTACCCCGCCCCCCCCCCCCACCCCCACCAAGTTCCTGTGCTCACACTCACCCAGGTGATGGAAGCTTCGCACTGTGTTGGCATCCCGCACGTGTCTCTCCAAGAAGGTGAAGCTGGGGTCCTGGATGTTGTCAAAGGCGCCGGTGTGAAAGTGGTACAAGTCTCGCATGTACTGCGGCACGGTGGCGGCGGAACTGGGCCTGGGGAGGCGGCTCAGGCCGAATCTGCCCAGCAGCGTCCGGCGGAGGGTGTGGACCAGCTCCGGGTCAGGCGAGGGGCGGTGACTCGCCTCCGACGTTGCTCTCCTCCCTCCCTCAGAGTACGAGCTGGCCTGTCCAGCCAGCAGGACCCGGGCACACAGTACGATCATCTGTAAAAAACTAGCAGGGAGCATGGTGGAGCTGGAGGTGGGGGTCAAGAGACAAGGGCACCATTAGCACACAGCAGAAGTTGACCACTACTCTCATGACTGTAACTGTCCCAGCCGGGGGAAAGATTTGCATTTATATAGCAACTTCCACAACCACTGGATGCCCCAAAGTGCGTCACAACCAAAGTTTAAAGTTTATTTATGATTGCCACAAGTAGGCTTACATTAACACTGCAATGAAGTTACTGTGAATATCTCCTAATTGCCACACTCGGGCGACTGCTCGGCTACAGTGAGGGAAAATTTAGCACGGCCGATGCATCTAACCTGCACATCTTTCAGACTGTGGGAGGAAACCGGAGCACTCAGAGAAAACCCATGCAGACATGGGGAGAATGTGCAAACTCCGTACAGTCAGTGACCCAAGCCAGGAATCGAACCCAGGTCCCTGACGCTGTGAGGCAGCAGTGCTAACCACCATGCCGCCCCAAGGATCTTTTAAAGGGTTCTGGGAAAATTGGCAGTAAATTTGTGCAAAGCAAGCTCCCACAAATGTGACAATGACCGAATAATCTGTTTTCTTTTTAATGATGTTGGCCAAATATTGACACCACAAGGCTGCCCCAACTCTTCCACTTCATGTCCACCAGGCAAAGCCATGGTCTAACATCTCATCTGCAAGATAACACCTGCGGGTGCTACACTCCTTCACTACTGGGGATGTCAGTCTCATGGTGCTCAAGTGGGACCTCAACCCACAAACCTCTGAGAGACTACCCATTGCGCTGTGGCTGACAAACTGAGTAAAGGGTAGTTGTACAATCTTATCTTCATCATGGCTTACTCCCAGGGGCCCATCACGTAAGCAACCCATCCATTGTAAGTTATTTATCTAAAAAAACCCGCCCTCACTTTATTCCCAATCTTCTCTAATCTATTTTATTCCTTCATGGAATGTGGGCCTCGCTGGCTGGGCCAGTATTTATTGCCCGTTCCTGAGGGCAGTTAAGAATCGATCACATTGCTGTGTGTCTGGAATCACGTGGAGGACGGACTAGGTAAGGACAGCAGATCTCCTTCCCTAAACGGACACAAGTGACAAGTTTTTATGACTTTTATTGACTTAGGGCGGCACAGAGGTTAGCACTGCTGCTTCACATTGCCAGGGACCTGGGTTCAATCCCCGGCTTGGGCCACTGTGTGGAGTTTGCACACTCTCCCCGGGTGCTCCAGTTTCCTCCCACACTCCAAAAGACATGTGTGTTAGGTGGACTAACCATGCTAAATTGTGTCAGGGGGATTAGCTAGGGTAAACGCATGGGAATACGGGGATAGGGGCTGGGTGGGATTGTGGTTGCTGCAGACTTGATGGGCCGAATGGCCTCCTTCTGCACTGTAGGGATTCTATGACAATGGTTTCATTAGACTTCAAAATTCCAGACTTTTTTAAAAAATTGAATTCAAATTTCACCATCTGCCATGGTGGGATTCGAACCCAGGTCCCCAGAGCACCACCCTGGCATAGCCATGGAAAATAAGTGTGGTTACAGGGATGGGACATGGGAGAGAACTTGTGGCGCCCTTTTGCACCGTAGGGATTCTATGACACTATGAGCATTACAGCTCCTGGCAATATTGGGTTGGTCGTTCAGGCAGAGATCTGGGCAAGAGGCCTGCCCCATCCTTCAACTACACCTTCCACCACTTTGCTATGTGCTGAAGTTCCATCCAGACTGCTGAATGCTCAGAAGGTGCAGGTTCCAGCTCCACTCCCAAAATCTGGGCTGATCCCAGACAGGCACCAAGGGAGTGCTGCACTGTCAGAGCTGCTGTCTTTCAGCTAACTCAGATATTCGACAGAATTTACGGCCATTGCTGTTTGTGGGATCCTGCCGTGCACAAACTGCCACATTTCCTACAGTCACTGCCCTTCAAAAACACCTCATTGGCTGCAAAGCACTTTGAGGCATTCAGTGGTCATGAAAGATGACATTTGGAAAAAGTTTTTAAAGTTTATTTATTAGTGCCACAAGTAAGGCTTACATTAACATGGCAATGACGTTACTGTGAAAGTCCCCTAATCACCATAGTCCATTGCCTGTTTGGGTCAATGCATCCTAACCAGCATGTCTTTTGGACTGTGGGAGGAAACTGGAGCACCCGGAGGAAATGCACGCAGGCATGGGAAGAACTCCACACAGACACTGACCCGAGTCAGGAACCGAACCCAGGTCCCTAGGGCTGTGAGGCAGCAATGCTAACCACTGTGCCACCATGATGCAGGAAGGATGTTCTCGAAGGTGGGGGTATCCAGAACCAGGGAGTCACAGTCTGAGGATACAGAGCAGACTATTTAGGACAGAGATAGATGGCATGGTGGCACAGTGGTTAGCATTGCTACCTCACAGCTCCAGGGACTTGGGTTCACTCCTGGCCTTGGGTGACTGTCTATGTGGTAATTGACTTCCTCCCTGTGGGTTTCCTCCATGTGCATGGGTTTCGTCCCACAGTCCAAAGATGTGCAGATTAGGTGGACTAGCCATGCTAAATAACCCCTTAGTGTCCCAATATGTTAAGATTAGATGAGATTAGCCATGTTAAATATGTGGCGTTACAAGGAGGGGGAGTAGGGAGTGGTGGGTGGGGGTTGGGGAGGGGAGCCTAGGTACAATCCTCTACACAGTGCAGACTTGATGGGCCAAATGGCCTCTTCTGTTGTATAGGGATTCTATGATGAGGAGGCATTTCTTCACCCAGAGAGTAATGAGCCTGTGGAACTCGCTACCACAGAAAGTAGTTGAGGCCAAAACATTGGATGTTTTTAAGAAGCAGTTAGATATCACACTTGGGGCGAAGGTGGAGTCAAAGGATATTGTGCAGGGAAGGCAGGATCAGGCGAGTTGGATAATCATAATGAAGAGTGGAGCAGGCCCGAAGGGCCGAATGGCCTCCTTCCGCTCCTATTTTCAACATTTCTATGCAAGGGACAGAGTCTAAAACCCTGAGGCAGACGTTGCAGGGGTGAAATTGGGAAAGATTTCCCAATGCAAAAGGCTGGAGAGGTTTGGAATTCTCTCCCAGAAATGGGTCGATCTTCCCCCACCCCCCCTCCATCTTCTCCTTTCCTTTCCTCCCCTCCCCCAACTACACTTTCCCCTTTTCCCCTCCCCCAGTGTCACCACCTCACTCGTTTTCCCTCCCTCTCCCCTCCACCTCTCCTGCCAATAGAGCTCCAAGGTCAGTCCATTATACTGGGAAAAAAATAAACTGCAGTATCTGTACGAGTGCACAATAGATTGTGTTCAGTTGTTTGGCTGGCTTCTCTTCCATTCACGTTGGGAGCAAGATCATTCCAGGCCAGCTTCTCCCATTTCCTGCAAAAATCCGTTTTGTTTTAAAAATCGTCTCTCGGCTACGTAGGATAGATCAGCATTCTCACAGAAATAAATTGCTACATTCGCCATTCACCAAAGCCCCATACCTTAACTCACAACAAATTTCACCCCCAGTTGTACAGGACCAGGCGAGTTGGGATGACCGTCCACGATCATAATGGTGGAGCAGGTTTGAAGGGCTGAATGGTCTCCTCCTGCTCCCATTTTCTATGTAAGGGACAAGAGTCTAAAAGCCTGAGCCAGATGTTTTCAGGGTGAAATTAGGAACCACACACACACACACACACACACACACACACACACACACACACACACACACACACACAACCCCCCCCCCGCCCCCCACAACCCCCGTGACTTTTAAGAGCGTCTTGACAAATAAATGAACAGGATGGGAATGGAGGGATATGGTCCCCGGAAGGAAAGGAGGTTTTAGTTAAGTCGGGGCAGCATGGTCGGTGCAGGCTTAGAGGGGCCGAAGGGCCTGCTCATGTGCTGTAATTTGACCTCTTTGTTCTTTGTACTCACTGAACTTAAGGGAGGGCCACGGCCTAGTGATATCATCGCTAGACTATTAATCCAGGAATTCAGCTGATGTTCGAACCCTGCGGACGGTGGAATTTGAATTTCTTAATATCTGGAATTAAGAGTCTACTTATGACCATGAAACCATTGGCCGATTGTCAGAAAAACTCATCTGGTTCACTAATAGATGGCAATATGGTTAGCACTGCTACCTCACAATGCCAGGGACCCAGGTTCAATTCCCGGCTTGGGTCACTGTCTGCATAGAGCCTGCACATTCTCTGCATGGGTTTCCTCCAGGTGCTCCGGTTTCCTCCCACAGTCCGAAAGAAGTGCCAATTAGGTTCATTGACCATGCTAAATTCTCCCTCAGTGCACCCGAACAGGTGCTAGAGTGTGGTGACTAGGGGATTTTCACAGTAATTTCATTGCGGTGTTAATGTAAGCCTACTTGTGACTTTGATAAACTTTGATGCCCTTTAGGGAAGGAAATCTGCTGTCCTTACCCGGTCTGGCCTACATTTAGCTCCAGAGCCACAGCATTGTGGTTGACTCTCAACTGCCCTCTGAAAATAGTCTAGCAAGCCATTCAGTTCAAGGGCAACTAGGGATGGGCAATAAATGCTTGCCCATTTATGAATAAAAACGCTATAGTGGTTTCCGTTTAAGCAACACCTCAAATTAAAGATTGCATCCTTGTTCCATGTCCTTCTTATCTCGATAAACTCCTCCAATCCTACAGCCTGTCTCAATCTCTGCGCTCCTCCAGTTCCGGCCTCTTGAGCTTCCCCCAGTTGTAATCGCTCTGCCATTGGCGGCCGTGCCTTCAACTGCCTGGGACTGAAGCTCTGGAATTCCCTCCTTAAAATTCCCCCCACCTTTTAAGATGCTCTTTAAAACTTGCTGCTTTGACCAAGATGCGGAGATGCTGGCGTTGGCACAGTAAGTAGTCTCACAACACCAGGTTAAGGTCCAACAGGTTTATCTGGTAGCGCGAGCTTTCAGAGCGTCACTCCTCCTTCAGGTGAGTGAGGAGTTGTGGTCACAATTAGCGCATATGTAGACACAAACTCAATTTACAAAATAGTGGTTGGAATGCAAGTCTTTACAGGTAATCAAGCCTTAAAGGTACAGACAAAACGAGTGGAGAGAGGGTTAAGCACAGGTTAAAGAGATGTGTATTGTCTCCAGGACAGTTAGTGAGATTTTGCAAGCCCAGGCAAGTTGTGGGAGGGTTGCAGATATTGTGACATGAACCCAAGATCCCGGTTGATTTTGGATTCATGTCACATTACTCCTGCCCCTAGTTCTTATCAGATGGGACTGAGATCCCAGGCATTCCCACACCTGGAGATGAAAACTCCAATGGTTATTATTTGAAAGCAGAGAGGGGGTGTCCTGACCAATATTTCTCCCTCAGTCAACATCACGCGAAGCAGATTATCTGGATATTCTCTCACTGTGCACAGCAAGATCCCACAAAGTGACTGTCACGTTTCCTACATTATTGTGGTGACGACACTTCATAAAATTCTTCACTGACTCTTAAGGTGCTTTGGGATGTCCTGAAACCGTGGTAGGCATTATGTAAATACAAGTCTTGCTTTTTCCCCAATTTAAAGTTTATTTATTATTAGTCACCAGTAGGCTTACATTAACACAGCAATAAAGTTACTGTGAAAATCCCCTAGTCGCCACATTCTGTTCAGGTACATTGAGGGAGAATTTAGCATAGCCAATGCACCTAACCAGCACGTCTTTTGGACTGTGGGAGGAAACCCATGCGGACACGGGGAGAATGTACAGACTCTGCACAGACAGTGACCCAAACTGGGAATCGAACCTGGGTCCCTGGTGCTGTGAGGCGCCTGTTTTGGGTACACCGAGGGAGAATTTAGCACGGCCAATGCATCTAACCAGCACAACGCTCAGGACGTAAAGGGCGGGGTTTTCTGGCTGCGCTTGTTCCCAAAACCATAAAATCCCGCCCGGGGTCAACAGACCTTTGTGTGCTCTGACCCCCACACCACCACCACCACCCCCACTACAATTCCTGTGGCAGGCGGGATGGGAAAACTCCCGCCAAGGGCTTCGAAATCTTACCTCAGGGAATGTGGAATGGCTGCACTGACAGCTGACCTCATTCTCAGAATGACAGTGGCTGCACTTCACAGACCGATGCGAGGGGGGTTAGGGAGGTAGAAATCTAGGCCTTAAAATAATTTAAAAGCAAAATTACCACGGGTGCTGGAATCTGAAACAGAAACATGCTGGAAAATCTCAGCAGGTCTGACAGCACCTGTGGAGGGAGAATAGAACCAAAACTTCGAATCTGGATGACCTTTAGTCTGATGAAGGGTCATCCAGACCCGAAACGTTGGGTCTATTCTCTCTCTCCACAGATGGTGAATTTTCCAGCATTTTCTATTAGATGTCTAGGCATCAGTCCTTGGAGGGGGCGCGGAGGAGAATTACTTTTCCAGATATATCACAGCTTGGTATGACTTCTGCTCTGACCAAGACCGCAAGAAACTACAAAAGGTCGTGAAGGAATCCCACTCCATCAAACAAACCAGCTTTCCATCCATTGATTTTGCCTACACTTGAAAGTTGATCTTTCTCTACATCCTAGCTATGACTGTAACACTACATTCTGCACTCTCTCCTTCTCTATGAACGGGATGCTTTGTCTGTATAGCGTGTAAGAAACAATATTTTTCACTGTATGCTGCAGAGAGGGTCTAAAGGGGGATTTGCCAGAGGTGGAGGAGTAGAAATCATGAAGGAGTTTCTAAACTAAGCTGGATAAGGAGAAAACAAATAAGGTGACTGAAAGTCTGAGTAACGAGACAGCACAAGTTCAAAGATAATTGACAAAAGAACCAGTGGGGGTTGGGGGGGTAGATGAGGATAAGTTCTTTCTTCGCGAAGGACAGGGGAGCAGATACATTATTAACCCTGTACTGCTGCCCCACAGCTCCAGGGACTTAGGTTCGATTCCGGTGACGGTTTGTGTGAATTTTAGGGGCGGCACAGTGGTTAGCACTGCTACCTCACAGAGCCAGGGACCCGAGTTCGATCCTGGTCTCTGGTGACTGTCTGTGTGGAGTTCAGGGGCAGCACGGTGGTTAGCACTGCACCAGGGACCTGAGTTCGATTCTAGTCTCCGGTGACTGTGTGGATTTTAGGGGCGGCACAGTGTTTTGCAGCGCCAGGGACCCGGGTTCGATTCCCAGCTTGGGTCACTGTCTGTGTGGAGTCTACACGTTCTCCCCGTGTCTGTGTGGGTTTCCTCCAAGTGCTCCGGTTTCCTCCCACAGTCCGAAAGACGTGGTGATTAGAGTGCATTGGCTGTGCTAAATTCTCCCTCAGTGTACCCGAACAGGCGCTGGACTATGGCAACTAGGGGCTTTTCACAGTAACTTCATTGCTGAGTTAATGTCAGCCTTCTTTTGACTAATAAATAAACTTTAGAAAAAAACATTCAAAAGGGATTGGTTAAATATTTGAAAAGGTATGCAGGGCTGTGGAGAATGAGAAGGGGGAGCAGGCAGAATCATGATAGGTTGAATGGTCGTGCCACGTGCTGCAAGATTCTACAAATAATGTGAGTGATTGCTTTACGAAGGAACCATTTGCCACGCAATGTCAAGTATTAGTTATGACTCTGCAAAGTGCGTGTGGTTTGCAGATAGCATGTGGAGAAGACCATACTGGATGATGATTATAATCTATCTGACAGACGCAACTAAATTGTCCCTCTGGTACATAACCGAAAGAGTCCCAGTACTTCTGATAATACGCTTAATCTCTCTCACAGACAGACAAAGATACTAACAATCAAATATTTCAAATGAAATGGGATGGATTGAAGGCCAGATGCAGTCAAAGACTCAGAATTTTGCTCCATATAACACAGAACGAGGTTATTTGGCCCACTGAGCCAATCCTGTCTCTTTGAAATAGCTATCCAAATAATCTCCCTTGCCCTGCTTGTTGCCCACAGCCTTACAAAATGCCCCTTTTCCTCCAAATATTTCTCCAATTCCCTTTTTTGAAAGTTACCATTGAATCTTCTCCCACCTCCCTTTTATGCAGCTCCTTTCGGATCCGAGTTCAACAGGTCAAAATTCAACTTCTGCCCCTTTCCTCCCCGTGTTTTACCAATTGTCTTCGATCTGTGACCCTGGGCTACCATCACTTCCGCCAGTGAAAACCAGTCCTCCCTCTCTACTGATCTGAGGTTTAGGGAGTGAATTTCAGAGCTTGGGGTCCAGGCAGCTGGAAACACGGCCAACAATTGTCAAATAATGGAAACCGGGCGTGAACAAGAGGCCAGAAGAGATGTCCCCGTAAAGGGAATGATCCCATCTTCTGTTACTGTAACTTTCTCCCATCTGGAGGTCCAATGCTGGCAAATCACCATTCCCAAGGTCTTGACAAGCTTCACAGTCTACAGATGCACCACAGAAAGCATCCTTTCATTTGATTTATTATTGTCACATGTATTATCATACACTGAAAAATATTGTTTCTTGTGCGCTATACAGACAAAATATACCGTTCATAGAGAAGGAGAGGGTGCAGAATGTAGTGTTACAGTTGTAGCTCGGGTGTAGAGAAAGATCAACTTAATGCAAGGTAAGTCCATTCAAAAGCCTGATAGCGGCAGGGGAGAAGTTGTTCTTGTGTCACTTAGTACGTGACCTCAGACTTTTATATCTTTTTCCCCAAAGGAAGAAGGTGGAAGAGAGAATGTCCAGGGTGCGTGGGGTCCTTAATTGTGCTGGTTGCTTTGCTGAGGCAGTGGGAAGTGTAGACCTTTCCGGTTGCATCCCAGCTTGACATGGTTCCTGCTCTGTCCAACACCGCAAGAAACTACAAAAGGTCGTGAACATAGCCCAGTCCTCCATGCAAACCAGTCCCCCTGTCCATTGACTCCGTCTACACTTCCCACTACCTCGGGAAAGCAGCCACCTTAATCAAGGTCTCCACACACCTTGGAGGGCGGCGCAGTGTCACAATGGTTAGCATTGCCAGGGGCCAGAGATCTAAGTTCAATTCCGGGCTTAGGTCACTGTGCGGAGTTTGCACGTTCTCTCCATGTCTGCTTGGGTTTCCTCTGGGTGCTCTGGTTTCCTCCCACTGTCCAAAAGATGTGTTGGTTAGGGTGCATCGATCATGCTAAATTCTCCCTCAGTGTACCCGAACAGGCGCTGGAGTGTGGCGACTAGGAGATTTTCACAGTAACTTCACTGCTGTGTTTATGTAAGCCTCCTTGTGACACCGATAAATAAATTTTAACTTTAAAAATACTTTCTTCCACCTTCTTCCATCAGGGCCAAGATACAATAGTGTGAGGGCACGTACCAACCAACTCAAGAATAGCCCCTTCCCTGCTGCCATCAGCCTTTTGAATAGACTTACCTCCTGTTAAGCTGATCTTTCTCTACACCCTAGCTATGACTGTAACACTACATTCTGCACCCTCTCCTTTCCTTCTCCCCACGTACTCTATGAATGGTATGCTTTGTTTGTTTAGCATGCAATAAAAAATACTTATCACTGTATCCCAACAATAATAAATCAATTCAATCACTTTAGCGTGAAGGAACAGAAGGGTACAATTTCTGCATGAGGAAATGGGGCATGAATTGGCAGGGGTGGCACAGTGACAGTGGTTGGCACTGCCACCTCACAATGCCAGGGACCCGGGTTTGATACCCAGCCTCAGGTCACTGTCTGTGTGGAGTCTGCATGTTCTCCCCGTGTCTGTGTGGGTTTCCTCCGGGTGCTCCAGATTTCCTCCCTCAGTCCAAAAAATGTGTGAATTAGGTGGATTGGCCATGCTAAATTGCCACTTCGTGTCAGGGGGACTAGCTAGGATATGGGGATAGGACCTAGGTGGGGGATTGTGGTCAGTGCAAACTCAATGGGCTGAATGGCATCCTTCTCCACTGTAGGATTCTATTCTAACCTTTGGATTTGATTTAATTTATTATTGTCACATATACAGTGAAAATATTGTTTCTTGCATGCTATACGGACAAAGCATATCGGTCATAGAGAAGGACAGAGTGCAGAATGTAGTGTTACAGTCAACTTAATTCAAGGTAGATCTATTCAAAAGTCTGACAGCAGCGGGGAAGAAGCTGCTCTTGAGTCGGTTGGTACATGACCTCAAACTTTTGAATCTTTTCTCCAATGGAAAAAGGTGGAAGAGAGAATGTCCAGGCTGCGTGGGGTCCTTGATTATGCTGGCTACGGGAAGTGTAGACAGAATCAATGGATGGAAGGCTGGTTTGCGTGACATATTGGGCTACAGTCATGATCTTTTGTAGTTCCTTGTGCTCTTGGAACCTCTCCCAAAGCAAGTTCACCCCTTAAGGAGATCAAAACAGTGCTCCATGGTTCTGAACCATCAAATCCCTACAGTGTGGATGGCGGCCATTTGGCCTATTGAACTTGCACTGACAACAATCCCACCCAGGCCCTATCCCTGTAACTATCCCTGTTACTTTAATGCAATTTCTTACATTCTCTCTTCCATTTTCTTCCGTTGGGAAAAAGATACAAAAATCTGAGGTCACGCACCAACCGACTCGAGAACAGCTTCTTCCCTGCTGCCATCAGACTTATGAATGGACTTACCTTGCATTAAGTTGATCTTTCGCGACACCCTAGCTATGACTGTAACACTATATTCTGCACTCTCTCCTTTCCTTCTCTATGAATGGTAGACTTTGTCTGTATAATACGCAAGAAACAATACTTTTCACTGTATACTAATACACGTGAAAATAATAAATCAAATCAAATATTTACCCAGCTAATCCCCCTGACACCAAGGGAGAATTTAGCATGGCTAACCCACCCAACGCACACACCTTTGGACTGTGGGAGGAAACTGGAGCACCCGGAGGAAACCCATGCAGACATGGGGAGAACGTGCAGACTCCACGCAGACAGTGACCCAAGCTGGGAATTGAACCTGGGTCCTTGGTGCTTTGAGGCAGCAGTGCTGACCACTGTGCTACCATGCCACCCAGGTTCAATCCCACCATTGCAGTTGGAATCATGCCACCAGTTTGGGCATACAGCACGTACTGACTCAGGATCTCAGTGCTCACACACTTCCTACCAGCTCTGTCTGACCTTTCCTAATTGCACAGCCAGGGTCCACAGACCAGTGCCAATGTTAGTGGAATAATAAAGTGCCACATTTAATATTGAAACATTTACTAACCATCCATCTCCCCTCCTCCCCTGGCACCACTGACTCATTCTGGGGTACAATCCCACAAATCTTGTAAACCACCCCCCCTCCCGCCTTAGTGTCCAAAGATGTGCAGGTCAGGGAGATTAGTGGGGTAAATGTGTGGGGTCACATGGATAGGGCAGGATGGGCCTGGGAAAAGATGTTCTGTTGGAGAGTCGGTGCAGACCTGATGGGCCAAATGGCCTCCTGCACTGTAGGGATACTATGATTCTAAGTCTGTATCGACTTTTCGACAGAGCACCCACCCAGGTCCTGTCCCCATTCCTGACATATTTACCCCGCTACTCCCCCCAAGGGTGCTATCTAAATGCAAGCCTTTTGTTTTATAATCTAGGACAAGTTGCTCCAACGACACTGGTAAAGCATTTGGCCCATCAAGTCTGCACTGACTCTCCAAGAGAGCATCTTTTCCCAGGCTCACTTGCCCTATCCCTGTGACCCCACACATTTACCCTACTAATCCCCCCAACCTACACATATTTGGACACTAAGGGGCAATTTAGCATGGCAAATCCACTTAATCTGAGCATCTTTGGGCACTAAGGGACAATTTAGCATGGCCAATCCACCTAACTTGCACATCTTTGGACACTAAGGGGCAACTTATCGTGGCCAATCCCCCTAATCTGCAAGTCTTTGGATTGATGGGCATCCTTCTGCACTGCTGGGATCCTATTATCACTTAGAACATACACTCTGCGAATCAGGGAGGTGGCGAGAGTGTACAAATTACGTCTTGCAGTTCTTTCTGTGACATCCCCCACAGTCGAATATCCCCTGGACACTACGCGTTGCAGTGTGGGCTGGCATCCCCGTGTCCAGTGGCTCTGGACCTGAGTGAGAGTGGAATGGAGCAGGGATGGAAGTGGAGAGGAGGACATTGCTTATTTGTGTGGGTGACTGAATGGGAAGAGTAACTGAGGGTTGGTGGCAGTTAATGAAATGTCCTTTGGCTCAGCACTGGCACTGCTGTGAGGGGGTGAGGGAGCGTTAAATTAAGCAGTGGTGGAGCGGGTGGGGTGGGGGGGGACAGGTCGGTCCGACCTGGACACTGAACAGCAATAGGGGAGGCAAGAAAAAGTTTTCAACTTAGAAAAATAGGTTGTACTCACTGGATTCCGCAGATGTAGAGTTTCCATGGTTCAAGCTCCCCCAGAGACGAGGAGCTGGATGTGTCTTTTACTGTGTATCGATTTATTTTCAGTACATCAGTTTTCTTTAGCTTTAAGGCCAAATAAGATTTAAAAAGAACATTAGTCTCCCTTCATCGCCTTCTGTGGCGGTCTTCCTTATCCATGTCTCTAACGCTGCGTTGCTCTCTCTCTCTCTCTCTGTCCATTTAAAATCCTAACGCACTTTTTCCCGACTTTAATTTGGGCAGACGCTGATGTCACATGTGGCGGTCAGCCAATATTTCCATAATCATTTAAAAAAAACATGCCTAAGAAATAACTGGAAACACACACAACAAATCGCTGGTCAATTTCAGCAGGAAATTATATCGAATGTGGCGGGGCTGGGGGGACACTGACAGTTCAATGAATATCTGATCAGAGACCGATGGGATCGATTGGCTATCCGATTGGGACCTGTCCCAAACTGGATAAACACAGTAAGAAGTCTCAAACACCAGGTTTCCAAACTGTTTGGACTTAAACCTGGTGTTGTGAGACTTCTTACTGTGTTTACCCCACTCCAACACCGGCATCTCTACATCATCCAAACTGGACAAACCAGAAAGGGTGGCCCTGTGTACATCAGAGGATTCCTGGTTTAAACAGGCAAAGGCTGAATCCTACTCATCTTAATCTCCCTCTTGCTGTGCCCCAGACCTCTGAGCGTAGCCCCTGGATTGGAGTTAGAGTAGGGGGCTGCAAGGGAACTGGAGGAAGCCATTCAGCCCCTCTGTAAAAGTTTTACTTATTAGTCACAAGTAGGCTTACATTAACACTGCCAATGAAGTTACTGTGAAAATCCCCTAGTCGTCACACTCCGGTGCCTGTTCGGGTACACTGAGGGAGAATTGAGCACGGCCAATGCATTTAGGAGTGGCACAGTGGTTAGCCGCACAGTGCAAGGGACCCGGGTTCGATTCCCGGTTTGGGTCACTGTCTGTATGGAGTTTGTATGTTCTCCCCGTGTCTGTGTGGGTTTCCCCGGGGTGCTCCAGTTTCCTCCCACAATTTGAAATACTTGCAGGTTATGGTGTATTGACCCGAACAGGCGCTGGAGTGTGGCAACTAGGGGATTTTCACACTAATTTCATTGCCCTGTTACCTGTGACTAATAAATAATATTTACTTTTACTCGCATATCTTTGGACAGTGGGAGGAAACCAGACCACGCGGAGGAAATTACACAGACACAGTGAGAATGTGCAAACTCCACACAGACAGTGACCCAAGCCGGGAGTCAAACTCAGGTCCCTGTAGCTGTGAGGCAGCAGTGCTAATTAGTGTTCCACCGTGCCCCATGAAATACTGCCGAGAAATCTGGAACACTCTCTCCATCCATTGACTCTGTCTACACTCCCAGCTGCCTCGGCAAAGCAGCCAGCATAATTAAGGACCTCGTGCACCCCGGACATTCTCTCTTCCACCTTTTTCAGTTGGGGAAAAGATCCAAAGTCTGAAGACATGTACCAACTGACTCAAGAAAAGTTTCTTCCTTGTTGCCATCAGACTTTTGAATGGACTTACCTTGCACTAAGTTGATCTTTCTCTACACTCTAGCTATGACTGTAACACTACATTATACATCCTCTCCTTTCCTTCTCTATGAACAGTATGCTTTGTCTGTATAGGACACAAGAAACAATACTTTTCACTGTATCCCAATACATGTGACAATAATAAATCAAATCAACAAGTTGGGAGTCACCTGGAAAAGTCGGAATTGAGATTTATCCTGGGCATCCCAAGTGGCACAGTGGTTAGCACTGCTGACCACACAGCACCAGGGACCTGGGTTCGATTCCCGGCTCGGGTCACTGTCTGTGTGGAGTTTACACATTCTCTCCGTGGGTTTCCTCCGGGTGCTCCAGTTTCTTCCCACAGTCTGAAAGATGTGCTGGTTAGCGTGCATTGGCTGTGCTAAATTCTCCCTCAGTGTACCTGAACAGGCGCTGGAGTGTGGCGACTATGGGATTCTCACAGCAACTTCATTCAGTAACCTACTTGTGAAATTAACTTTTCATTCTGCTTCAAAATGTTGTCTCTGTTCTCTCTCCACAAATGCTTTCAGACCTGCTGAGATTTTCCAGCATTTTCTGTTTTTGTGTCGCTCCTGAATGGACTGGATCAAATTTTAAGATTGTTCCCCCTGTTCCTGATTTTCCATCCCCTTCCTCCCTTTCTCTCTCTCTCTCTCTTTCTCTCCCTCCCCCACCCTCCCAAGTAGCCACTGGCTCCCAAGACACAAGGGACATTACCCCACCAAAGAGTTCAGGTTAAGCAGCATATATCGAGATTTGAACCTTGATGGTTTGCATCGAGGACTGATGTAACCAGGAGTTTGTGCACACATTCCCTTCCTGGGACATGCTTTGAACAACTGGTCAAAACTGGATGCTTCTTTACACAGTGAGAGAATCCAAGGTTAAAGACTGCACCATTTGATTTGACTTATTATTGTCATACATATTAGTATACAGTGAAAAGTATTGTTTCTTGCGTGCTATACGGACAAAGCATACCATTCATAGAGAAAGAAAGGAGACAGTGCAGAATGTCATGTTACAGTCATAGCTAGGGTGTAGAGAAAGATCAGCTTAATGCAAGGTAGGTCCATTCAAAGATCTGATGGCAGCAGGGAAGAAGTTGTTCTCGAGTCGGTTGGGATGTGACCTCAGACTTTTGTATCTTTTTCCTGACGGAAGAAGGTGGAAGAGAGAATGTCTGGGGTGTGTGGGATCCTTAATTATGCTGGCTGCTTTGCCCAGGCAGCAGGAAGTGTAGACAGAGCCAATGGATGGGAGGCTGGTTTGCGAGATGGATTGGGCTACATTCATGACCCTTTGTAGTTCCTTGCAGTCTTGGGACGTCTTCAAAAGCAAGACTTTTGTAACTTTTTCTTGACAGCCAAAGTGGAAAAGATTGGCAGGGAAGACAAGATTAGGGGACACACTCAAAAGTTACAGTACCGCTGCTCGTAACCCACACCAAATCCTGTTCACCCATCACCCCTGTGTTCACTGGTGTACACTGGCTCCCAGTCAGGCAATATCCTGATTTTAAAACTCTCCTCATGTTCAAATCCCTCCATAGCCCCATCCTCTCCCTAACTGTGTAATCTCCTTCAGCCCCCATGACCCGCAAAGATCTTAGAAGTCGATAAAATCATGAAGCATGTAGGTTTAGTTTATTTATTAGTCATGATTGGGCTTACATTAACACTGCAATGAAGTTGCTGTGAAAGTGCCCTAGCTGCCACACTCCAGCGCCTGAGCAAAAATTTAGGACAGGCACATCTTTAAGACTGTGGGAGGAAACCCACACAGACTCCGCACAGACAGTGACCCAAGCCGGGAATCGAACCCGGGTCCCTGGCGCTGTGAGGCAGCAGTGCTAACCACTGCACCGCCATGGGAAGGAAATCTGCCGTCCTTACCCAGTTTGGCCTACGTGTGAGTCCAGAGCCAAAGCAAAATGTGGTTGATCTCTTAGCTGCCCCTCTGAAACGGCTGAGCGAAGGGGCAATTCGGGATGGGCAATAAATGCTGGCCCAGTCAGCGCCGTCCTTGAAGGAAATGAACTGCCGACATTCCCTCTGGTCTTGGTTTACAATCGATCGGGCGATTTTGAGGGGGTAGGCGAGAGGAGCAATGGAAAATCACACTGCAACGTCTCCGAGATAGGAATGGAGGGAGAACAGAAAAACAAAAATATTCCGACACAGGAAGAAAGGTCACAATAATATCGCCGCGGGTGTTTGGGGCTCGCGACAGGACGAGCTCCGAGTTCTCTTTTGCTGGCAAGCCTATTGTTTGTGGAAGAGTTTCCAGCCAAAGCGAGAGCGGTGGACACAATGCTACCCTTCCTGTCCTGTTTAATCACCACTTCCATCCTTTATGCCGCACATTCCATTTCTGTTATGCACTATCTTGCCCCCCGCCCCCGCACCCCCCCTCCCCCCCCCAACACGCTCCCCCCATCCCCTTCCCCCACCGCTTCGGAAGCCAAAAAAGTTAAAAAAAATTTGAAAAACATGCTGGGTGACTCATCTGTTTTGCTGCCCTCTGCGACAGCGAGTCGTGGCTAAGCGAGGTAAATAAGTAGGAAAGAACCGCAACCCCTTCACCACCACCCCCCCCCAACCCCCCCTTCCCAGACCTGACTGCGAGGGGTGACTGGATCTCAACGATGGGAGCCTCTAAGCCTCAGCACCCTCTGCTCACACTCAAAGCAGCCCTGAGTTCTGTTGCTGTCTGATTTAACGGATAAGTTGGGTCCTCTTTTGAATCCCCCCCCCCCTCCCTGAGACAACAAGAGAAATAAGTTGGACTAACCTGCCAAGAGATGAAGTCCCCCCAGTTTGTCCTTACTGTTATTATGTCCCAGCAGTGTTCCTGCATGCATGCATGCGCACGCGCGTGCACACACACACACACGCACGCACACACACACGCACGCACACACACACGCACGCACACACACGCACGCGCACACACACACACACACACACACACACACAAACTGTTTCATTCGCTACGGCACAGGAAGTTTAATTGCAGAGGGAGCACTTTCAAGGCAGAGACCCCCCTCCCACCCCACCACCATTCCCATAACCCTCTTCCCCTTTTCCCTTGGTACATGTACGGACAAGTTCGCACTATTGGTCCCTGGGTCTAGCCAAGGCAGAATGGGATAGAGGCTTAGAGTGACAGAGGTTTACAACATGGAATCAGGCCCTTTGGCCCAAACTGTCCATGCCGCCCCTTTTTTAATCGCTGAGCTAGTCCCAATTGCCTGTATTTGACCCCGTATCCCTCTACCCATCTTATCCATGTAACTGCCCAAATGCTTTTTAAAAGACAAAATTGTATCCACCTCTACTACTACCTCTGGCAGCTCGTTCCAGACACTCACCACCCTCTGTATGAAAGAATTGCTTCTCTGGACCCTTTTGTATCTCTCCCCTCTCACCTTAAACCTATGTCCTTTAATTTTAGACTCCCCTACCTTTGGAAAAAGATGTTGACTATCTAGTTGATCTGTGCCCCTCATTATTTTATAGACCTCTATAAGATCACCCTTAAGTCTCCTATACTCTAGGGACAAAAGTTCCAGTCTATCCAGCCTCTCTTGATAACTCAATCTATCAAGTTCTGGTAGCATCCTAGTAAATCTTTTCTGCACTTTTTCTAGTTTAATATCTTTCTATAATAGGGTGACCAGAACTCATACGGTATTCCAAGTGTGGCCTTACCAAATCTTGTACAACTTCAATAAGATGTCCCAACTGTTGTATTCAATGTTCTGACGAATGAAACTAAGCATGATGAATGCCTTCACCACTCTGTCCACCTGTGACTCCACTTTCAAGGTTTTATGGACCTGTACCCCTAAGGAGCTATGGACCTGTACTGCTAAGTAGCTATGAACGCTGTACTCCTAAGAAGTATGAAAATGTACCCATAAGGAGCTATGAACCCTGTATTCCTTAGGAGCTATGAACCTGTACCCCTAAGAACCTATGAACATATACTCCAAAGGAGCTATGAACCTTGTAACCCTAAGGAGTTATGAACCCTGTACCCCTAAGGAGTTATGAACCCTGTACCCCTAAGGAGCTATGAACCCTGTACCCCTAAGGAGCTATGAAAATGTCTATGCTCCTCATTATTTTATAGACCTCTATAAAGTTACCCCTCAGCCTCCTACGCTCCAGAGGAAAAAGTCCCAGTCTATCCAGCCTCTCCTTATAACTCAATTCATCAAGTCCCAGTAGCATCCTAGTAAATCTTTTCTGCACTCTTTCCAGTTTAATGATATCCTTTCTATAATAGGGTGACCAGAATTGCACACAGTATTCCAAGTGTGGCCTTACCAATGTTTTGTACAACTTCAGCAAAACGTCCCAACTCCTGTATTCAATGTTCTGACCATTGAAACCAAGCATGCTGAATGCCTTCTTCACCACTCTGTCCACCTGTGACTCCACTTTCAAGGAGCTGTGAACATGTACCTCTAGACCTCTTTGTTCTGTAACTCTCCTCAATGCCCTACTATTAACTGAGTAAGTCCTGCCCTGGTTCAATCTACCAAAATGCATCAAAATGTTTGGAACACGCTGCCCGGGGAGATGGTAGGAACAGGTATGATTGTGGTATTTAAGGGACATCTAGATGAATACCCCTAAGGAGCTATGAACGTATACCCCAAAGGAGCTATGAACCCTATATTCCTTAGGAGCTATGAACCCTATATTCCTTAGGAGCTATGAACATGTACCCTTAAAGAGCTATGAACCCCGCACCCCTGAGGAGCTATTATCTGAACCCTTGAGGAACTATGAACACTGTACCCCTAAGAAGCTATGAATCATAACCCCTAAGGAGCTATCAAACTGTAGATGCTGGATGGCTGTTCCTGTTAGTGGGGTGTCCAGAACCAGGGGTCACAGTCTGAGGATACAGGGTAGACAGTTTAGGACAGAGATGAGGAGAACTTTCTTCACCCAGAGAGTGGTGAATGTGTGGAATTCACTCCCACAGAAAGCAGTTGAGACCAAAACGTTGAATGTTTTTCAGAAGCAATAAGTTGATTTATCATCGTCATAAGTAGGTTTACATTAACACTGCAACGAAGTTACTGTGAAAATCCCCTAGTTGCCACACTCCGGCGCCTGTTCGGGTATACTGAGGGAGAATTTAGCACGGCCAATCCACCTAACCAGCACGTCTTTCAGACTGTGGGAGGAAATCAGCACCTGGAGGAAACCCATGCAGACATGGGGAGAACATGCAGACTCCGCACAGACAGTGACCCAAGCTGGGAATCAAACCCAGGTCCCTGGTGTTGAGACAGCAGTGCCAACCACTGAGTCACTTGAAGCGAAGATCAAAGAATATCACACGACCAGAAGGATGTGGATGCTTTGGAGAGGGTACAGGAGAGGTTTACCAAGTATTCCCGGGTGTGGAGGGCATTAGCTATGAGGAGAGGTTGGAGAAACTTGATTCATTCTCACTGGAACGACGGAGGTTGAGGGGTGACCTGATAGAAGTCTACAAGATTATGAGGGGCATGGACAGAGTGGATAGTCAGATGCTCTTTCCCAGGGTGGAAAAGTCAAGTACTCGGGGACATTGGTTGTGGGGAAAAGTTTAGAGATGTGCGAAGCAAGTTTTTCACACAGAGGGTGGTGAATGTCATAGAGTCACAGAAGTTTACAGCATTGGAAACAGGGCCTTCAGCCCAACTTGTACATGCCACCCTTTTTTTTTAAAACCCCTAAGCTAATCCCAATTGCCTGCATTTAGCCCATATCCCTCAATACCCACCGTACCTATGTAACTGTCGAAATGCTTTTTAAAAGATAAAATTGTACTCACCTCTACTACTACCTCTGGCAGCTTGTTCCAGACACTCACCACCCTCTGTGTGAAAAAATAGCCTCTCTGGATACTTTTGTATCTCTCCCCTCTCACCTTAAACCTCTGCCTTCTAATTTTAGAGTCCCCTACCTTTGGGAAAAGATATTGACTATCTACCCTGTCTATGCTCCTCATTATTTTATAGACCTCTATAAGGTCACCCCTCAGCCTCCTACGCTCCAGAGAAAAAATGCCCAGTCTATCTAGCCTCTCCTTATAACTCAATTCATCAAGTCCTGGTAGCATCCTAGTAAATCTTTTCTGCACTCTTTCTAGTTTAATGATTTTGTTTCTGTAATAGGGTGACCAGAATTGCACACATCATTCCAAGTCTGGCCTTACCAATGTCTTGTACAACTTCAACAAAAATACAACTCCTGTATTCAATGTTCTGACCAATGAAACCAAGCATGCCGAATGCCTTCTTTGCCACTCTGTCCACCTGTGACTCCACTTCCAAGGAGCTGTGAACATGTACCCCTAGACCTCTTTGTTCTGTTACTCTCCTCAATGCCCTACCATTAACTGAGTAAGCCCTGCCCTGGTTCAGTCTACCAAAATGCATCAAAATGTCTGGAACACGCTGCCGGGGGAGATGGTAGGAGCAGGTATGATTGCAGCAATTAAGGGACATCTAGACGATTATATGAATAGAATGAGAATGGAAGGATATGGATTCCGTAAGTGCATCCGGTTTTAGTTTAGGCAGGCATCATGATCGGCGCAGGCTTGGAGGGCCGAAGGGCCTGTTCCTGTGCAGTACTGTTCTTTGTTCTTTGATATGGAAAGGAAGATGGGATCAGGATATTGAATTTGATGATCAGCTGTGATTATAATGAATGGTGGAGCAGTCCTTGTGCTTCTAGTTTCTAAAAGGAAAGTAAAAGTTTATTTATTAGTGTCACAAGTAGGCGTACGTTAACACTGCGGTGAAAGTACTGTGAAAATCCCCTAGGCACCTGTTCAGGTACACCCGAGGGAGAATTTAGCGTGGCCAATACATCCTAACCAGCACATCTTTGGAGGAAACCGGATCACCTGGAGGAAACCCACGCAGACACGGGGAGAACATGCAGTCTCCACACAGACAGTGACCCAAGCCGAGAATCAAACCCGGGTCTCCGAAGCTGAGGGGCAGCAGTGCTAACCACTGTGCCACCCAATGGCCTCTTTGACCAGATTTTTGGATCACCTGTCCTAACATGTGACTCAGGGTCAGGTTCTGTCCAATAGCGTTGCTCCTGTGACACATCCTGGGACATTTTCCGATGGCAAAAGTAAGTTGCTGGTGGCCTGGAGGGGGTGAGGTCCGACAGCGCGGACCAGCAGAGTGCGGCTGGTGCCTGTTGTTGACACAACGAACAAGTTTGTCTCTGGTCTCTTCCAGTCGAGTGTTGACCCTGAATCAGTCGCCAGGAAGGTAGCAGCAGTCTGGCCAGTGACAATGAGATAGTGGAAGCGTCCGTGAGGTTTGGCAAGGATTACTGGGCAGCGTCTGGTATGAAGCACACGGCGCGTGGGGGTTAGTGGTGGAGAGTGGAGTCCACAGGATTTTATCTTTCCTTCACTGTTTGACCAGGACGCGGTTCTTATCTGGAAATAAACAGACAGGCACGCAGCAATTTCCTCCGAAACACTCACTTTCCATCCTGTTGCCCTTATCTCCAGACCAAAGCGGTTATTCCGCAGTCACAAGGCAAGGGGGGGAGGTTTCCTCTGCCCAAACACTTCATTCCAGCACAGACCAGCCACTAGCCAACCTTAGCCAGTCAACATGGGTACAGCCAGGCGTGGGGATTGGTGGTGGGAGGGGGAGGAGGTGGGGGGCACACGGGGGAGGGCGGTGGAGGTAGAAAGTTGCTCGATCCTTCGTATTAGCCACGGTTGCCCCCAGCCACTTGTGGAAGAAGGTTGAAGTCAGACTCTGGGATGGAAGGGGTTAAGAGAAGGAGAGCGAGACCTGTGTAAAAGACTGACAGAGATGGAGAGGAAGAGGCAAGGATTGAGTGAGACAGAGGAAGAGATTTGGAGATGGAGAAAGAACAACAAAGAGAGGAGAGGGGGACAGAGCTACAGAAAAATAGAGAGAGAGAGAGAAATAGAGAGTCATAGAGAGAGAGAGAGAAATAGAAAGCTACAGAGAGAGAGAAATAGAGAGCCACACATAGAGAAAGGGGGGGGAGAGAGAGAGACACACACACACACACACACACAGAAGTAGAGCGAAGGAAAGATAAATGGAGAGAGAGAGACAAGCAGAGAGAGAGAGAAAATGGAGAGAGAGGGGAGACACAGGGAGGGAGAGAGAGAGACGTGGAAAGAGAAATAGGGAGAGAGAGAAACGGAGAGGCAGAGAGAGAAATAGAGAGTCACAAACAGAGAGAGAGAAAGAATGGAGAGAGAAATAGAGAGCCACACACACAGGGAGAGAGAACGGAGAGAGAGAGAGACACACAGAGAGAGAGAAATAGAGAGGGAGAGAGAAATAGAGCCACACACAGAGGGAGAGAGAGACATAAGCGAGAAGAGAGAGACAGAGAGAGAGACATGGAAAGAGAGAAATAGAGAGGGGGAGAGAGAGAGAGAAAGAGGGGCAGAGGAACAGAGATAGAAAGAGAGAGCATGGTAAATGGATAAATAGAGTTACACAGATACAGAAACTAAAGAGAGTGAGAGAGTAGAGAAAGAGAAACAGGCTGGTAATAAATCAGTCAGTTATTCATAAATACAAAACCCAATGTGGACAGATCTAATTCTTAAAAATAATTAAATTTGTCTGGTTGTGCTAATTAAATGTAAATGTCGGGGAGCAGGAATCACTGATCTTGCCCCAGGACTGAGTGGAATATTTGCTGGAAGTGTTTTGGTTGATATGACATGAGTTTGAGTCAAAGGGAAATTTCTCACTCTCTTCCTGTACAAACTCCCAAAGGGCACAACTGTTATCTGACCCAGGGTGATCCGATTGCCTTTATAGCATTAAGCAAGAGAGAGCTGGAAAATGATAGCTCATTTGGCCCATTATGCCCATGCTAACCCATTGAAAGAGCTGACCAATTAATTCCATCACCCCCCCCCCTCCACCTGCTCACCTCCCAGAGCTCTGTAAATTTTATCTTCAAGTGATTTACCCAATGTCCTATCGAATGTTACGATTGAATCTGCTTCCAAAGTCCTTTCAAGGCAAAGTCTTCCAGATCACAATGATTTGCTGCATCAAATTCTCCTTATACCCTCCTCCGGTCCATATACTAATCACCTTAATTCTGTGCCTGTCCGGTTACTGACATTCCTCCCACTGGAAACAATAAACAAACCTGCCTCCCATCTATTGACTCTGTCTACACTTCCCACAGCCTCGGGAAAAGCAGCCAGCATATTTAAGGACCCTGTGCACCCTGGACATTCTCTCTTCCATCTTCTTCTGTCAGGAAAAAGGTACAAATGTCTGGGATCACATACCAACCGACTCGAGAACAGCTTCTCCCCTGCTGTTGTCAGACTTTTGAATGTACCTACCTTGCACTGAGCTGGTCTTTCTCTACACCCTAGCTATGACTGTAACACTACATTCTACACTCCTTTCCTTCTCTATGGACAGTATGCTTTGTTTGCATCATAGGATCCTGATGGTACTGAAGAAGGCCATTTGGCCCATTGAGTCTGTACCAACCACAATTCCACCCAGGCTCCATTTTCGCAACCCCACATATTTACTCTGCTAATCCCTCCGACATTAGCATTTATTTAGCAAATCAACCTAACCTGCACAGCTTTGGAGTGTTGTAGGAAACCCACGCAGACACGGGGAGAAAGTATAAACTCCACACAGTGATCTGAGGCTGGAATTGAACCTGGGACCTGGGTGCTGTGAGGCAAATGTGCCAACCACTGTACCATCATGCTGTGTATACTCATAACCCAATGTGTTTATCCTAGCTAGTCCCCCTGATACTAAGGGTCAATTTAGCATGGCCAGTGCACCTAACCAGCACATCTTTGGGGTATAGCGCACAAGAAACAATACTTTTTACAATACCTGTGACAATAATAAATGAAATCAAATTCTCTCCAGTTATTGCATCAAAACCATTTGTGATTTTGAATGCCCGCATCAAACCTCCCCTGAACATTCTCTACTCCAAGAACTATCCCGGCTTCTCAGTAAAGTGTTTGATAAGGTTCCCCGCGGTAAGCTATTGCAGAAAATACGGAGGCATGGGATTGAGGGTGATTTCACAGTTTGGATCAGAAATTGGCTAGCTGTAAGAAGACAGAGGATGGAGTTTGATGGGAAATGTTCATCCTGGAGTTCAGTTACTAGTGGTGTATCGCAAGGATCTGTTTTGGGGCCACTGCTGTTTGTCATTTTTATAAATAACCTGGATGAGGGTGTAGAAGGATGGATTAGTAAATTTGCGGATTACACTAAAATCGATGGAGTTGTGGACAGTGTGGAAGAATGTTGCAGATTACAGAGGGACATATATAAGCTGCAGAGCTGGGCTGAGAGGTGGCAAATGGAGTTTAATGCAGAAAAGTGTGAGGTGATTCACTTTGGAAGGAGTAACAGGAATACAGAGTACTGGGCTAATGGTAAGATACTTGGTAGTGTGGATGAGCAGAGAGATCTTGGCATCCATGTGCATAGATCCCTGAAAGTTGGCACCCAGGTTGATAGGGTTGTTAAAAAGGCATATGATGCATTAGCTTTTATTGGTAGAGAGATTGAGTTTCGGAGCCATGAGGTCACGTTGCAGCTGTACAAAACTCTGGTGCGGCTGCACTTGGGAGTATTGCGTCCAGTTCTGGTCGCCGCATTATAGGAAGGATGTGGAAGCATTAGCATACACACGGGGCAAGGTAGGTGTAGGAAAATGCTTTGTTAAGATGGTGGCACGGGCTCGTTGGGCCGAAGGGCCTGTTTCCCATGCTGGGTTGTTCTTTGTTCTTTGGAAAGGGTGCAGAGGAGATTTACCAGGATGTTGCCTGATATGGTGGAAAGGTCTTACGAGGAAAGGTTGAGGGACTTGAGGCGGGTTTCGTTAGCGAGAAGAAGCTTAAGAAGTGACTTAATAGAGGCATATAAGATGATCAGAGGATTAGATAGGGGGGACAGTGAGAGCCTTTTTCCTCGGATGGTGATGGCTAGCATGCGGGCACGTAGCTTTGAGTTGAGGGGTGATAGATATAGGGCAGATGTCAGAGGTAGGTTCTTTACTCAGAGAGTACCAAGGGCATGGAATGCCCTGCCTGCAACAGTAGTGGATTCACCAACATTAAAGGCATTTAAATGGTCATTGGATAAGCATATGGATGATATTGGAGACAGTAGGACTAGGGGGCACAGCCTCAAGATAAAGGGGAGGCGGTTTAGAACGGAGTTGAGGAGGAACTTCTTCACTCAAAGGGTGGTGAATCTCTGGAATTCTCTGCCCGTTGAAGTGGTGGAGGCTGCCTCGCTAAATATTTTTAAGAAGCGGGTTGATGGGTTTTTGATAAGAGAAGGGATTAAGGGTTATGGGGAGAGGGCGGGAAAGTGGAACTGAGCCACGACAGATCAGCCATGATCTTATTGAATGGCGGGGCAGGCTCGAAGGGCTAGATGGCCTACTCCTGCTCCTATTTCTTATGTTCTTATGTTCTTAAATGGGTTTAGTTTGGTTTCACAGGTCAGTGTCACATTGAGGGCCGAAGGGCCTGTACTGTGCTGTAATGTTCTATGTTCTCATGTCCCTCAGTCTCACGATCGTCATGGGCATATCGATAGCCTGGACAGGGCAGCACGGTGGCACAGTTGTTAGCACTGCTGCCTCACAGCGTCAGGGACCTGGGTTCAATTCCTGGCTTTGTTCACTGTCTGTGTGGAGTTTGCACATTCTCCCTGTGTCTGTGTGGGTTTCCTCCAGGTGCTCCAATTTCCTCCCACACTCTAAAATGTGTGGGTTAGGTGGATTGACCATGCTAAACTGACTCTTAGTGTCAGGGGGACTAGCTAGGGTAAATGCGTTGGGTTATGGGGATAGGGTGTGGGTGAGATTGTGGTCAGTGCAGACTCAATGGGCTGAATGGTCTCCTTCTGTACCGTCAGGATTCTATGATCTATGCAGGTCCTGAATTTTCCTTGCAAATTTCAACTGATCTAATCCCCCTCTTCTCTACGTTCCACAGAACTTTCAATGTTGTTCATTTGTATAACTATTATCTGACCACCTTAGGGCAGATGGTGGCACAGTGGTGAGCACTGCTACCTCTCAGCGCAAGGGACCTGGTTTTGATTCCTGGCGTGGGTGGAATCTGTCTGTGAGGAATTTGCATGTTCTCCTTATGTCTGCATGGGTTTCCTCCCACACTCTGAAAGGCGTGCTGGTTAGGGTGCATTGGCCATGCTAAATTCTCCCTCAGTGTACCCAAACAGGCGCCGGAGAGTGGCAACTAGGGGATTTTCACAGTAACTTCATTGCAGTGTTAATGTAAGCTAACATGTAACTCATAAATAAACGTTACTTTAGCTTTTCAATTCCAGCCTTGGGTCACTGTCTGTGTGGAATCTGCACGTTCTCCCCCTGTCTGTGTGGGTTTCCTCCAGGTGCTCCAGTTTCCTCTCATACTCCAAAGATGTGCGGGTTCGATGGACTGGCCATGCTAAATTGCTCCCAAGTGCCAGGGGGATTAGCAGGGTAAATACATGGGGTTACGGGGATAGGGCCTGGGTGGGATTGTGGTCGGCTAAGGCTCAATGGGCTGAATGGCCTCCTTCTGCAGTGTAGAGATTCTGTGATTCTATGATTGGAAAGGCTTTTCCCTTAATTGGAACCAATTTTTCCAGTTAACATCCTGGCGAATCTGTGCTGCAAACATTTCCATTGCTTTCTCCAGGGGCCTCTAAACTACAAATAGGCCCAGAGTACCAACATCTAGACTTGTCTGTGCTGCGCATGGGGACCCTGTGGACATCCTGATGTGTGTGCGCGCGCGCGCACACACACACACACACACACACACACACACACACACACACACACACACACACACACACACACACACACACATGCTGAAATTGCCTGAGTCTAAACTCCCAGCGGACTGATTTCCGCTGCCCTGGACCCTCTGTGAATGTCTCTGACATTAAGCTGTGTCAGAGATTACCCTGTATGTTTACCCAAGGATTGTTATGTCGCTTAATACCTGGTCTATAGCAGAGATTAGCCAATATTACTGAACTGAGCCCCACAACCAACATCCCACCGCGCCCCCCCCAACAATCAAACCCAACCCACCTCCCCGACCTGATTCACTCAAACCCTCCCCCCGACCAAGACCCAACACGATGTGTCTGAAACTCGACCCCATGGCTGGACATTCTCTCAAAACTCCCGTGGTCTAATTCTATCTCAATTCACTTCCCGACCCCATTGACTGAACTCCATCTCAAATCCAGACCTGACCCAATTTCCACAATCGCCCCCCCTGACCCAATTCTCTCAATCCCTCCTGACCCAACTCTATCCCAATCCCCCGACACAATTCTCTCTCAAACCCCCCGGCCCAACTCTATCTCAAACCCTTGACCCAACCCTATCTCAATCCTCCCAATCCAATTCTATCTCAAGCCTCCGACCCAACTTTATTTCAATCCGCCAACCCAACTCTATCTCAATCCCCCGATCCAACTTTATCTCAACCCCCCTCCAATCCAACTCTAATCCAAAGTCCCTGACTCAACACATTTCAACCCCCCCCCCCGACCCAACTGTATCTCAAAACTCACCCCAACCCAATCTGAACTCCTCTTCAACCTGACCTGACCCTCCCAATTCTACCTCAAAACCCCTCTCCCCAGACCTGACCTTCTGAGTCAATTCATTACCACCTCAGCATGAGGATGAACCAGGACCTACTTGGTCTGAACACCTCAAGTGTTGACGCGAACTGCGTTCTTTATTCCTTTGTAGGACATGGGTCTCTTTGGCTGGCCAGCACTTATTGCCTGTCCTTAGTTGCCCAAGGGCAGTTGAGAGTCAACCACATTGCTGTAGCACTGGAGTCACATGTAGGCTGGGCCTACATTTCCTTCCCTCAAGGACATTGGTGAACCAGACAGGTTTTTTCCAGCAATGGGTCATCAATAGATTCTTAATTCCAGATTTTTATTCATTGAATTCAAATTCCACCATCTGCTGTGGTGGGATTCGAACCCAGCTCTCCCAGAACATTAGCTGAGTTTCTGGATTAATAGTCTAGCGATAATACCCCTAGGCCATCGCCTTCCCTATCTATGGCTCACTGGGAAGGCTGTTATATCTGCAGGTTGGTGAACCTCTGCAGGGCCCCTATCCCACTGAGGTACACCCACCATCTGAGGAGGAGGACCACCACTGTCGCCATCCCACCCCCCCCAATCCCGGATCTGAAGTAGTTAAACTCCGTTGTGTTTGGGAAGGTGGTGATGTTACTGTGTAGGGCCCTCTCTCGGGAACACTGAGGATGTAGCCGGCAGTAACTTGTGGATATGTGATTCCTGGAGATGGATTCACCACAGATAATATAGGACAGGAAAGAAGTTGGGGGGGGGGTGAAACTGGAGAGTTGAGGGTCTCCCAAATTAGAAACACACCCCCTGCCCCCCACTGCTGCAACTACCTGAAACAGGAAAGTCAGAACATCAATCTACCCACGAGTGCCAGCCTCAACTCCAACATAAATCACCCACCCATCCCAAACCCCCTGTACTTCTCTTGGTCAGGATCTGGTGTTTGTAGAATACTCTCCGAGTCTATAAAAACTTTTCCCTTCCACAGCGACAGCCGTACAACAAACTCTGGAAAACACATCAGTCACGATGGCTCCTTCTACAGCCCCTCCACACCAACTCCCCGCCCCACAACAAATCCACCGAGTCTTCTTGTATTTCACACCATCATCAGCCAGAAGGCCACCCCCCCCCCTCCCTCCCCCAATCCCTCAAAACCTCACTAGGGTCTTTCCCCATTACACAGCAGCTGTTGGAACGCTTGGAAAATCCTTCTCTGGCTGAGAGGGGAGTGTCACTCACTGATTTTCCTTGTCTCTGTGTGGTCCAAAGATGTGCAGGTTAGGAAGATTGGCCATGCTAAATTGCCCCTTGGTGTCCCAAAATGTGCAGGTTAGTTGGATTGGCCTTGCTAAATTGCCCCTTGGTGTCCAAAGATGTGTAGGCTAGGTGGATTGGCCATGCTAAGTTGTCCCTTAGTGTCTCAAGATGTGCAAGTTAGGTGATTGGCCATTGTAAATTGGCCCTTAGTGAAAGAGGGATTAGCAGGCCAAATGCATGGGGTCATGGGGATAGGCCCTGGGTGGGATTGTGGTTGGTGCAGACTCGATGGGCCAAATGGCCTCCTTCTGCAACATAAACATTCTGTGATAACGAGATCACCCAGTCCTCCTCGGCTGCCATTGGCGTCCCCGATGGCATTGTTGAAATGTTCTCCTGCGAGTCATATTTCTCACCAAGCACCCCTTTCGCCCCAAATCCTCCCACCACAGCCCTCCCCCGCCCCCCTGCCATGACACCCCAGTCTTCTCAGCCAGTGCTGGGTTTGCCTGGGGGTTATAAAGCCACAAGACTCCCTCGCTATCTCAACACTCCCACCAAGCCCGATTCTACTCCCGTCCGACTATCTCTGTAAAATGGAACGTGCAGAACATTCCAACGTTCCAATCAAGAGCAGGAGGCCATTCGGCCCCTCAATAAAATCATGGCTGCTCTGTCTGTCACCACCTCCTTGCTATTCCCGAGAACCTTTCATATCCCATTTAACAAGAATCTATCCAGCTCTGCCTTAAAAATATTCCGATTCTTTTCCTCAAAAGGCATGGGAAGAGAGTTCTAGAAACTTCCGACTCTCTGAGTGAAAACATTTCTCCTCATCGCCATTCTAAATGGGCACCCCTTTTTAAACCCTGACCCCCCCCCCTCCCCCAGTTCTAGATTTCCCCACAAGAGGAAGCATCCTCTCCAGGACACCGACAGGATCTTAAAGGTCGCTTTTTACAATTTGGGCAGCACAGTGGTTAGCACAACTGCCTCACAGCGTCAGGGACCTGGGTTCGATTCCTGGCTTGGGTCACTCTGTGTGTGTGTGTGTGTGTGTGTGTGTGTGTGTGGAGTTTGCATGTTCTCCCCATGTCTGCGTGGGTTTCCTCTGGTTTCCTCCCACAGTTCGTAAGATGTGCTGGTTAGGGTGCATTGGCCATGCTAAATTCTCCCTCAGTGTACCTAAACAGGTGCTGGAGTGTGGCAACAAAGAGATTTTCACAGTAACTTCGTTGCAGTGTCAATGTAAGCCAACTTGTGACACTAATAAATGAGTAAACTTCATTCATGTCATTTATACAGATTGTAAAAAGTTGACGCCTCATTACACCTTGCCAACCAGGAAAAGACCCATTTATGCCTATTCTCTGGTTATCTAAAGGAAACAATGTTCTATCCATGTCAATACGTTATCTTCTACACCATTAGTTTATAGTCTCAGCAATATCTGTTTGAGACACCTTATCAAATGCCTTCTGGAATCTAAGTACAGTATATCCACAGGTTCCCCTTTCTCCACAGCATATGTATGATTCCTTCAAAGAGCTCCAATAAGTTGGTTCAATCTGATTTCCCTTTCACAAACCAAGACTTTCGGAGAAGTTGAGACTACTCCCCTCTTTAATTAATGGGCTGAAAGGTTACAATGAATGGGGCACAAAGGTGGGATTGAGACCGAGGTGAGATCAGCTATGATTGTATTGAATGCGGAGCAGACACAAGGGGTCAAAAGCTATAATGAGGGCACAGTCAAGCCCATTGGTCTGGAACCAGAGTCATATCAAAGTGGCTAACACACTGGAGGCTGAGTCATTGGTGTGAGTCCAGTTTCAGAATCCTTCACTCACAGCACAGTGGGTTAGCACTGTTGCCTCACAGGGACCCGGGTTCAATTCCGGCCTCAGTCACTGTGTGGATTTTGCATATTCTCCCCAACCCTGCCCAGTGCCTGCATGGCTTCCTCTGGGTGCTCTGGTTTCCTCCCACAGTCCAAAGATGTGCCGGTTAGGTGGGCTGGCTATGCTAAGTTGCCCCTTTGTGTCAGGAGGACCAATTAGGGTAATGCATGGGGTTATGGGGATAGGGCCTGGTGGGATTGTGGTAGGTGCAGGCTCGATGGGCAGAAGAGTCTCCTGCATTGTAGGGACTCTATGACGCCTTGGAGTATCTCTTGAAAAAGCCCCACAACAACAGAGGATCTCTTGTGATTGAAGCTCCACTCTGCCTCCAATCTCCCCAGTGGGCAGCACAGTGGTTAGCACTGCTACCTCACAGTGCCAGTGACCTGGCTTTGCACAGACAGTCACCCAAGCCAGGGAATCAGAGTCTGCACATTCACCCTGTGTCTGCTTGGGTTTCGTCCACGTGCTCCAGTTTCTTTCCCACAGTCCGAAAGACGTGCTGGTTAGATGCATTGGCCATGTTAATTCTCCCTCTGTGTACCTGAATAGGATTTTCACAGTAACTTCATTGCAATGTTAATGTAAGCCTTTTATGTTTTTGTTCAGATAATTGTGCTAATTGCCCGTCAGGGGGACTGGCTAGGATCGATGCATTAGGTTATGGGGATACAGCCTGGATGGGAAGACTCAATGGGCCCAAATGGCTTCCTCCTGCATTGTAGGATTCAATGACCTACGTAAGTACTGAATTTTTCTTGCAAGATTCAATTGATCTACTTCCCCCTCTTCTGAACATTCCAGACAACTTTCAATGTTGTTATTTTGTATAACTAATTAACTGACTACCTTAGGGCGGTACGGTGGCACAGCACCAGGACCTGGGTTTGATTCCTGGCTTGGGTCACTGTCTGTGCTGAGTCTGCACATTCTCCCCATATCTGTGTGGGTTTCCTCCAGGTGCTCCGGTTTCCTCCACACTCCAAAGACATTCTAATTAGTTGTGTTGGCCATGCTAAATTCTCCCTTAGTGTACCCAAACAGGCACTGGAGTGTGGCGACTAGGGATTTTCACAGTCACTTCATTACGAAGTTAATATGAGCCTAACTTGTGACACTAACAAATAAACTTTAAACTCTTGACTGGGCTGGACTGGAAGCAGGAAATAAAGCGAGTTTCCACAGTATCAGTTTATTAATTTAACAAATCGGTAAAAAGTCTAAAAGCACTCAGTCAGTCCGATTACCTTCTGTACATTCGGTTAGTGTCTTTTTCCATTCCATTGAGTGTGAAGAGGGTTCTTTTCGCCCCCCCCCCCCCCCCCCAGATGAAATCAAATCACCATTCTGGTTCGATTATATTAGGTTATTTACAACAGGAATAAAAATGTCCTTGATAAAGTTCATTGCTTTGTGCCTCAGGGTCGCTTGCTCATAATGAGGTGGCGAAGGGCAGTGTACATAGACAGCTTCCTCTGGGGTGGGAAAGGTGGAGAGAGAGAGAGAATCTCAGAGTGAGACAGTCAACTGAGGCCCAACCAGACCCCCTCCCACAAATCAAGGTTCATTCTTCCGCCATTAAGGGTCTAGCCAGGAGAACAGCGTCGATGCTTCTGCCTTGCAGAGGTGCCAATGTGGCCTGGCGGTGACTTGACTGCTGGGACAGTACAGGATGGATGGGCTGAAGGGCCTGCTTCTGCGCTGCGACAGCTGGATGAGGCACAGGTTGGAGAATGGGTCAGATTTGCTGCTTGGATCCCAGTGCCCGACCTCCGCAGCAGCAGTTCTCCGGTCGACCTGGGGTGGTCCGGGTTACAGGGCTGAAGAGACCCAGTGCCCCACTGCTGTCCAATGGATCGGGCTGCACCCACGCGTCTCCCTTTCCTACACGGCAGGCCTCACTCTGGGGAACAACTATTAAAAAGCGAACACAAACAGCATGGTGTCAACAAAACGACTGCGAGAAAGAAGGTGCCTTTATATAGCACCTTTCACCACCTCAGAACACAGTAAGTAGTCCTTTAATAGTAATAGCTGGGTCCTCTGCTATTTGTGATTTTATCAATGACTTGGAAGAGTGGGCTGAAGGGTGGGTTAGTAAATTTGCTGATGACACCAAGAGTAGTGGATGAAGTGGAGGGCTCTTGCAGGCTGCAAAGAGACATTGATAGGATGCAGAGCTGGGCCGAAAAGTGGCAGATGGAGTTTACCCTGATAAGTGTGAGGTGATTCATTTTGGTAGGACAAACTTGAATGCAGATTACAGGGTCAGTGGCAGGATTCTGAGGAACAGAGAGATCTTGGGGTTCATATCCACCGATCTCTAAAGGTTGTCACTGAAGTGGATAGAGCCGTGAAGAAGGCTTATAGTGCGTCAGCGTTTATTAACGGGGGTTTGAGTTTAAGAGCCGTGGGGTTATGCTGCAACTATACTGGACCTTGAGAGACCACATTTGGAATATTGTGTTCAGTTCTGGTCACCTCACTATAAGAAGGATGTGGAAGCATTGGAAAGAGTGCAGAGAGATTTACCAGGATGCTGCACGGTTTGGAGGAAAGGTCGGGGCGTTTCTCTTTACAGCGGAGGAGAATGAGAGGCGACTTAATAGAAGTTTATAAGGTGATGAGGGGGATAGATAGAGTGGACATGCAGAGACTATTTCCTCATGTGGATGTAGCTGTTACTAGGGGCATAACCTGTAAGGCTCATGGTGGGATGTCTGAGGTAGGTTCTTTACTAGAGTGGTTGGGTGCGGAATGCACTGCCTGCTGTGATGGCGGAGTTGGATAGGCACATGGAACACACCAGAATTATAGGGAGGGGATAGGCTTGATCTTGGTTTGGACTTAGCTCGGCACAACATTG